>NW_019949844.1:0-9747 GCF_002910315.2 Salvelinus sp. IW2-2015 | reverse complement strand
GTTCTTTTCCAAACAATTTTTATAATAAAACTTATATTATTGAAAGACCTCAAACCTAAAGGCAAATTATGGAATGCTCCCCTAGTTATTTATTGACACAGTAAACTAGTAATAATATGACAGGAGTCGTACCAGACACCTCTTCAGAATAAGGCTGTTGTTGCAAAAACAGCCATAAATAATAGATCAATAAATCATAATGTAGCCTCTCACAACAAACAGGTCTATAACTGAGAGCAATGTGTCCGTCTGTCTTCACAGTGAAGTCGACAGGCAAGATACATCTCCCAACACGCCTGAAAAGGGGTTAGGACAGATAGGAAGGCGAGAGAAAGAGAGCTCCTAGAAAGAGCACTGTATATGGCATGTGTCTGTGTCTGATGACTAAACAAGTTGGTCCACACCTCTGGGCAGAATGTACTGAAACATGAGTGGAGCTCAGTACGTGAGCAACAGCAGGACAGCACAAGAGATTAAGTGAAATGCATCACGTTATGACAGATTTAATCAATGGTCTGTAAAAATCAATAAACACTGATAAGTACTGCTCTGTCGACTTAAAAAAAAAAAACGAGGCTGTCCTTGCACTAACTATCTTTTATGCTATAACTGTGTTGGGTTGTGTGTGTGGGGTCGCCGGGTAAATGAGTGTAGGATACAGAATGCTGGGGCAGGTTGTCGTTGGCTGTGGAGGCAGGAGTTAAGTGACTCCATCAGAGTATTGGCCCTCAGTCTGCTCTCCTCTGTAGGAGGGGTGGAAATATACTGCACTGGAGTCTGAGAAAGAGGGAAGAGAGGGGGAGGTGAGAAAGGTATGGGTGAAGGAGAGACGAGCAAGAACTAGAGATTAGAGAGAGACTGACAAAGGAGCTGAGAGAAACAGCTTTAAATACAGCACGCGGCTTTTTCCACCTGCTCCCTTTGCATGAATGATGGGACTGGCGGTGTGAGGGTTTGGAGTGTCCGCCTCGTAGTGGGCGTTTCCTAACTCTTGCTGAGGTGTGCTGTCTTCTGGCACTTGATAGTGTTGAATGCATCACCCAGGTGGGTGCTGCTACTTCAGTAGGTGGCTATCCAGCCTACCTACAGAGGAGAAGACACAAAACAAAAAAACGAGGTGCCTGAATGAAGCGCTCCGGGCCCTGTCTAAGTAACTGACTGACGCCGCTCCCTCTCAGTGCCATCGAAGGTCCATCCGCTTAGGCTACTGCCCGAGCTTTTCATTAACTGCCTTGCTGAACACACCTTATCATCTGAATCTGTGGAAGACCCATCCAGACCTGCCAGATCTCTACATTTGTTTTGTTTGTATTTACAGCATATTTGAGATCTCTTTGTAATGAAAAGCGCTATATAAAATAAATATATTATTATTATAAGAGGCACATGCAGCGGATATCGTGAACGGCAGTCTCCCATAGACCCACTCTGATCTGACAGCTACTGAAAGCGCACACTGCTGGCAGTACATTAGCTTGCTAACCCCTGAATGAGAGTCATTGGGTCACATCAGCACACACACTCGTGTCAAAGCTCTTCACTAATGGGACGGCAGCAGGGCCAGCTGTATCACAGACAAAATGGGGACAGTGATAACTTTTCAGTGCCAGTGACATTCCATTACTTGAGTTCGATGAACCCTAATGAGGGCCGTTGTCTCTGCCATTGTATGTGTACACACTGGCGTAGTAGGTGGTTGACAGGGGGCTGTTGATCATCGGGACAATTAAAAGAGTTGTCTCAGTACGATTCCACATAGTTCCATAGGCCTGCCTGTGTGCTCTGTATTTGCGTTATTACTCTCTGCTGTATGTGTTCCAGTCGTGTTTGTGTACTGTAACTGTGTGAGCAGCTGTTCCAGGGCCTTGTTGTTTCTCTCCCAGCGTCGTTCATCCTCTCTTTCTCCGCGCCTCCAACACCTTGCAAGTCTGTGTCCCCACCACCACCCTACTGCCATACTGCAACCTGATGGAGGACATGTTTGGTTATCCCAAGGCCTTCATTCCGGGTTGTTACAAACAAGAAGGCAAAGACACATTTGATAACACTTCAAAAATGCCGTGCACTGCTTCAAAGACTAAACAGTATTGGTGATGTGTTCCGTGTGCAAGTCTTGAAGACTCTGCTGGCTTCCATCCAACAGTTCGGCATAGTTCATATATTGCTTTAATTATCACACCATTTTGGGCACTGTTTTGGTCTTCGGCAAGGGTTTTTCGGCTATTTGTCCCCACAAACATTTTTCTTGTGAACCAAGCCGAAGTTGGTAGCCAAAAGTCTATGCCCTTCTTCGGTAATTGGTCAACAGTAGGATTGTCAATAAGTGTTGTTGTCCAGTTGTCATATGTCATTTCAGTAGAAATATAGGCCAATCTGAGGCCACCGATTTGGATGGTCATGGCTAGATGGGATACAGATGTCAAATTGACGTCAAATGTTTTAGTTTTTTTGCATTTTAGCTAACCATAACTCTTTTCCTAAGATGAACCTAATTCTCCTAACTTGCTATGTTAATTATCCTAACCTGCTGCGTTAATTATCCTAACCTGCTGCGTAAATTATCCTAACCTGCTACTAAAAGTACATTCTGGTCAATTCTGACATAAGCTGTATCCCAGGGGTAGGCAACCCTGTTGCTTGAGTACTGCAGGATTTTGTTCCCAACTAGGTACTACACCTGACCAACTGAGCTAATTGATCAGTAAAGTGATTTCCTAAATTCAAATAATTTGGCCTTCCTGGTTAAATCAAAACATGAAGTGGCTGCTGCACTCCAGGACCAGGGTTGCCTACCCTTGCTGTATCCCTTCTAGCCGATTTACTGCCAACTGCAGTTATGGACTGTTTGCTCACGAGTATAGTTCATTGGCTGATCCCTCCTGGTGACCTGGATGCAGGTACTGTATGTGATCCTTCATAACCCATAAGAAGTCCCACCCAGTTGACTACTTCAAATGGTGAAAGTCCCCAATGGTGCTGCCCATGCTGAAACGGGCTTTAGGCATTAGAGTCCTCTGTCTATGAGTTTACTTGCTTTCGTGATAAGTGGGAGTGGGAGGGGGAAGGATTTACCGCGTACAACGGCCTGTGTGCCGCTCTAAAATTTCCGTCTGGAAACCACCTCCTTCCATGTAATCGCTGGCTATCATTCGTCCAAGCAGAGCCAGCCGGTGCGATCGTGGCAGTGGCGGAGTGGAGCAAGCGACTTCTGTATGTAAATAAAAATTTCAAACGCGATATTGTCACCTGACTATTGTAGCAAATACTCCGCAACTGATGTCTCCATCTTTACGAGGAAACTGATGCTAGCGAGAAAGAATCGTTGGTTTCGCTATCGTTTTATATCGTGCTGTTTCTTACTACGAGGTGAGTGAACGGCGAGTTGGTGATGATGTCGAAGTCTAGTGTTCACAGCTGTCCAGTAGCGAGCGAAATACATGCATTGGGATACAGATGGGTTTACATTGCCATTCAAATTCTCGATGACCGGTTTATTCACAAATAGTCCCTTCAGTTAATGAAATGCTGCTATTTCATGTGCCTCGATTGTTTTCAAAGATAGCGAACGTTTTCTAAAAGAATGCAACAGAGATCATTGTGGCTCGAGCCTCTTCCTTGAAAATGGTGTCTGACATACTGATGGGAAACATATGAAATGAAAGGATATTTCAAGTCCACTGTATGCTAAACAGCTTCCAAGCGGGGTCAGAAAGGGGTCATTTTGATTGGCAGTATGTTAACCTTTATCTCAACAAGTTTACATTTTGTATGACATTTCCTTCAAAGTATCAATTATTGCCAACAAAATACTTAGGCAATACCCCGTGCTTCTCTGAAAGCATAACGTTACCAATAACAGCTGTATGTATCACGCAGAGAGCGCAGATATTGTAATGTATCCCACCCTGAACCTCCGACAGATTATATGGTGCAACATACTGTACTAGCTTACATTTCATGTATTAAGAAAATATCTTACAACAGCCTCTCTTACAACTCTGCATACAGAGTTTGATGGCCCATTCTGTAATGATTGATAGCCAGGGGCGTCATGCACCCATTATTTTATGGGGGCACGAATTATGTGTGGATGGATTCTTTAGCATGGTCTGGAGCCCCCTCCAGTTTGAAAAATCCTAAATTGTCCAACACCAGAAACGGCTTTTTCTTACAATCTAGAGCCATAAGATTATACCTAATTCCATGTAAAAGATATGTATTTTTCTGCATAGGTTATGTAAGCATACCTCTTTTCCTGTTCAATTGTCATTTTCATTAAAATGCCACACTGGTATATAGTATCATAACCTTAAATATGCTTCTCTGCATCTTTGCTAGCCCAACTGGCTGCATATTGCACTATTATTGCTTTCCATCTTTTGTCATCTGCATCCAACTGGACTCTATGCAGCCGGATATACACTCATGGCCCCTGGCGACTGGCTCTACATAAAATATCCTCCATTCGGGGGCGAGGGCGCCAATTTTCTCCTTGACTAGCTTTAAAAATATGCACACTGTCTTAATAAAACACAATTTTCGACCACCATGCTTGAGTGGCTAGTGCTACTTCCTGATGTTGCACACGGCGTTCAGCCAGGGGTAAACAGACTGCTGCAGCCTGATTGGCTGAACATCAGAGGTAGCATTAGCCACTCTAGCATGCTGGTGGAGCATTTCATTTTATTAAGACAGTACCCTTATTTTTTCCCAGAGGCTCTTCGTTAAAACTAGTTGAGGAAATTGAAGCCCTGACAGCCTGAATCGAGGATGTATTATGTGTGAGTGTATAGAGGGGTTGGTTGTTTAGCAACAAAACTGACACGTGCGCAACTATGGGGCAAAACCGACTGGGTTGGCTTAGATTGTTGACAACAGGTAAACTACAATTTGTCTCCAAGTGTTTATTGAAACATACACTGAACAAAATTATATAAATGCAACATCCAACAATTTCAAATATTTTACTGAGTTACAGTTCGTATAAAGAAATAAGTCAATTGAAATAATGTATTGGGACCTAATCTATGGATTTCACATGACTGGGAATACAGATATGCGTCTGTTGGTCACAGATGCCTTATAAAAATTAAAAAGTAGGGGGGTGGATCAGAAAACCAGTCAGTATCTGGTGTGACCACCATTTGCCTTATGCAGCGTGACACATCTCCTTCGCATAGAGTTGATCAGGCTGTTGATTGTGGCCGGTGGAATGTTGTCCCACTCCTTTTCAATGGCTGTGTGAAGTTGCTGGATATTGTTGGGAACTGGAACATGCTGTCGTACACGTCGATCTAGAGCATCCCAAACATGCTCAATGGGTGACATGTCTTGTGAGTTTGCAGGCCAGAACAGTTTGCAGAAGAACTGGGACAATTTCAGCTACCAGGAATTGTGTACAGATCCTTGGGACATGGGGGAGGGGGGGCTTGCATTATCATGCTGAAACATGAGGGGATGGCGGTGGATGAATGGCACTAGAATGGGTCTCAGGATCTCATCACGGTATCTCTGCTTTCAAATTGCCATTGATAAAATGCAGTTGTGTTTGTTTGCCATAGCTTATGCCTGCCCATACCAAAACCCCACCCCCACCATAGGGCACTTTGTTGACATCATCAAACCACTTGCCCACACGATGCCATTTGACCGGTAGAGTTGAAACCAGGATTCATCTGTGAAGAACACACTTCTCCACCATGCCAGTGACCGTCAAAGGTGAGCATTTGCACACTGAAGTCGTTTACGACGCCGAACTGCAATCAGGTCAAGACTGGTGAGGACGCCGAGCACGAAGATGAGCTTCCCTGAGACTGTTTCTGACAGTTTGTGCAGAAATTCTTTGTTTGTGCAAACCCATGGTTTCATCAGTTGTCTCAGACAATCCCACTGGTGAAGAAGCTGGATGTGAAGGTCCTGGGCTGGCATGGTTACACTTGGTGTGCGGTTGTGAGGCCGGTTGGACAAATTCTCTAAAATTACGTTGGAGGCGGTTTATG
The DNA here is from genome assembly GCF_002910315.2 of Salvelinus sp. IW2-2015. Lineage (NCBI taxonomy): Eukaryota > Metazoa > Chordata > Actinopteri > Salmoniformes > Salmonidae > Salvelinus > Salvelinus sp. IW2-2015. Next base: position 3,748 of record NW_019949844.1, on the reverse strand, counting down.
GTAGAGAAATGAACATTCAGTTCTCTGGCAACAGCTCTGGTGGACATTCCTGCAGTCAGCATGCCAATTGAATGCTCCCTCAACTTGAGACATCTGTGGCATTGTGACAAAACAACACTTTTTTGTATTTTTTAACCCCTTTTTCTCCCCAATTTCGTGGTTTCCAATTGGTAGTTAGTCTTGTCTGCAACTCCCGTACGGACTTGGGAGAGGCGAAGGTCGAGAGCCGTGCGTCCTCCGAAACACAACCCAGCCAAGCCGCACTGCTTCTTGACACAATATCCACTTAACCCGGAAGCCAGCCGTTACCAATGTGTTGGAGGAAACACCGTACACCTGACAACCGTGTCAGCATGCACTGTGCCCGGCCCACCACAGGAGTCGCTAGTGCGCGAAGGGACTAGGACGTTCCTGCCAGCCAAACCCTCCCTTAACCCGGACAGCGCTGGGCCCCGGCTGCGACAGAGCCTGGACTCGAACCCAGAATCTCTAGTGGCACAGCTAGCACTGCGATGGCCCTTAATCAACTTCTTGATATGCTACACCTGTCAGGTGGATGTATTATCTTGGCAAAGGAGAAATGCTCACTAACAGGGATGTAAACTAATTTGTGCACAACATTTGAGAAAAATAACATTTTTGTGTGTGTGTAACATTTCCAGGATCTTTCATTTCAGCTCATGAAACATAGGACCAACTCTTACTATGCTGCGTTTATATTTTTGTCCAGTGTAAATACATTTGCACGATGACCGCTTGTTGTCTCCCAAATACATTGTTATAGTTGTTGGTTAGCTATCTAGTGAATTTGAGCCATTTTAGCATTGACATGAAATCATTTAAAATCACCTCAAACAAGACATGATATCAAGAATAACATGAATCTAGCTCAAACGGGTTACTTACCATTCCCCACATGGGAGTTTCTTGTCATTGTTTGTAGCGATCTGGCCATCCAGAATCACAACTCACGAACTTCTGCCCCATTGAAGCGTGCGCATCGTTTTCGTGACGTTGTCAGCTAACCCATCTATAGCCAGCTGCATAGAGCCCAGTTGGATGCAGATGACAAACTACGTAAAAGGAATAATACGGCCGGTTGGCCTACATCTCTGCTAAAATATTTAAAGGATTGTGAGTCTTATTTAGTAATTGCTTGCTTTTCTAAAGTCTACCAACCTTGCCAGCAGGAATGTCCGATAAGATAGTTAGACAAGCTACTCTTACTTGATCGCCTGCAATGGCTTGGAAGCCAGTTTTCCAGTCGCCCAACCTCATAACTATCTGGGCTAGCTAAAGCCAACTTCATAAAATTGCTAGATGGCTATTATTACAGAGAAACAACTATTTTTAGTTTGATTTATTAATCAAGAAGGAATCAATAGGCTTAAAGCTTCATCAAATACATTTACAAACATACCTCCTGCAAGTCCTGCCCATCACTGGCATCTAAAATCAAATCAAACACTGTTTGTCTCTCTCTCTCTCTCTCCTCCACTGACGATACTGTCTGCATGCACTAAGGATCCTGAGTGGCGCAGGGGTCTAAGGCACTGCATCGCAGTGCTAGAGGCGTCACTACAGACCCGGATTAGATCCCGGGCTGTATCACAACCGGCTGTGTTCGGGAGTCGCAAAGGGCGGCGCACAATTGGCCCAGTGTCGTCCGGGTTAGGGGAGGGTTTGGCCGGGGTAGGCCGTCATTGTAAATAAGAATTTGTTCTTAACTGACTTGCCTAGTTAAAGATATACTTCTCCTTAATGCAACCGCTGTGTCAGATTTCAAAAAAGCTTTACAGCGAAACCACACCATGGAATAATCTGAGTACAGCGCTCAGCCAACAAAACAAGCCATACAGATACCCGCCATGTTGTGGAGTCAACAGAAGTTAGAAATAGCATTATAAATATTCACTTACCTTTGATCTTCATCGGAATGCACTCCCAGGAATCCCAGTTCCACAATAAATGTTTGTTTTGTTCGATAAAGTCCATCATTTATGTCCAAATACCTCCTTTTTGTTCGCACGTTTAGGTCACAAATCCAAATTCACAAGGCGCAGGCACTTAGTCCAGACAAAGTCATAACAGTTCCATTACAGTTCGTAGAAACATGTCAAACGATGTATAGAATCAATCTTTAGGATGTTTTTATCATAAATCTTCAATAATATTCCAACCGGACAATTCCTTTGTCTTTAGAAAGTAAAAGGAACCGAGCTCGTGCTCACGGCCTGACTAAACTAGCGTGACTAAACAAATGGCATTCTGCCAGACCCCTTAGTCAAACAGCTTTTATTCGCTCCCCCTTCACAGTAGAAGCCTGAAACAAGGTTCTAAAGACAGTTGACATCTAGTGGAAGTCTTAGGAAGTGCAATCAGACCAAATTTACACTATCTTGGGTAGGCATATACTTGAAAATCTACAAACCTCAGATTTCCCACTTCCTGGTTGGATTCTTTCTCAGGTTTTTGCCTGCCATATGAGTTATGTTATACTCAGACATCATTCAAACAGTTTTAGAAATTTCAGAGTGTTTTCTATCCAAATCTACTAATAATATGCATATCGTAGCCTCTGGGCCTGAGTAGCAGGCAGTTTACTCTGGGCATGCTTTTCATCCGAACGTGAAAATCGCTCCCCCAGCCATAAGAAGTTAAATAAAATAAAAATCTAACGTCCTGCCTAGAATATCTTTGCTCCTTGGTGCACCTTGTAAGGAACCACTTACTAGGGAGAATAGGGGGGTTACTTTTTGCCTGGTCCAGTCAGTGTGCTCCCTCTGTAAAGTACCACTGACAAATTATTATAAAACGTAGGCTTAAAAATGAAGTTTAGTCATTAATTTAACATCTGAAAATGTTTAAAACAGGACAAATCTGAGGGGTCACGTGTCCTTGTCTCCCCCTATGGGCATGACACAGCTGATGGGGAGCTTACAGTAAATGGGTGCATTTTGGAGTGTAATTTCTCAAATTCTGTGCTATGCATGATGCCTGTGGGATATGATTGATCTGTCCTAGTCGCTTGCCCCTCTGCTCCACCTTAATATCCCAGCACTTTGTCTAGTCCGATGGAAACATCAATGCTGGATGCCCATTTGTCCATGGTGTTGACACTAATAAAATCTATGTCCTTGGCTATGCTTGTAACGAAACATGGATATGGGGCTTCCTACTACTAAGCCTCTTCCCTGGTTGTCCGTCTTAGAAATATTTGACTTGTTGACTTGCATGTTTAGTACAAAAAGCTGGAAGGCAGCCCAAAGATGTTTTCAGAATGCGCAATTTATTCCTAATCGAACACTGTCTGTATTCTGCTGCTCCAACTGTATCATCAGCACCCATTTTTGCACACAGAGCAGATGTTGCAAAGTTTCTCAAAGTATGTCATTGGTGATTCAGGCAAATGCCCTGTCATAGCCTATGTCAAATCACATGGCTTGCATAACCCAATATCTGAATCTTCAGGCAGTATTTTAATGAAATAGTCTAACCATAGGAGGTTAAGTGTCAGAGTAGGGGAATGCAACTGAAGAGTTCAGAATAGAGAACATCTTTTCAGCTGTTTCTCAAAATGTAGTATCAGGTGTCAGTCCTCATTTCTCTTTCACTCACAACCCTGACTCTTTCTCTCACTATCAGATCCCTGTCTTCAGGCCTAACCTTGTTGCGATTTGAAAAAGATGAATGAAATATTCAGCAGAAAAGCAGTTGGCTCCCACAGGGTCTCTCTCATCCCACAGTA
>NW_019949843.1:0-9753 GCF_002910315.2 Salvelinus sp. IW2-2015 | reverse complement strand
TCTGGAGCAGGTTTTCATCAAGGATCTCTCTGTACTTTGCTCCGTTCATCTTTCCCTCGATCCTGACTAGTCTCCCAGTCCCTGCCGCTGAAAAATATCCCCACAGCATGATACTGCCACCACAATGCTTCACCGTAGGGATGGTGCAAGGTTTCCTGAAGATGTGACACTTGGCATTCAGGCCAAAGAGTTCAATCTTGGTTTCATCAGACCTGAGAATCTTGTTTCTCATGGTCTGAGTCCTTTAGGTGCCTTTTGGCAAACTCCAAGCGGGCTTTCATGTGCCTTTTACTGAGGAGTGGCTTCCGCCTGGCCACTCTACCATAAAGGCCTGATTGGTGGAGTGATGCAGAGATGGTTTTCCTTCTGGAAGGTTCTCCCACCTCCACAGAGCTATCCTTCCTTATTCCAGGAGACGTGTATAAATACACTATATATACAAAAGTATGTGGACACCCCTTCAAAGTAGTGGATTTGGGTTATTTCAGCCACACCCGTTGCTGACAGGTGAATAACATCGAGCTCACAGCCATGCAATCTCCATAGACAAACATTGGCAGTAGAATGGCCTTACTGAGGAGCTCAGTGACTTTCAACGTGGCACAATCATAGGATGCCACCTTTCCAACAAGGCAGTTCGGCAAATTTTTGTGCTGCTAGAGCTGAACCGGTCAACTGAGCCCTGTTATTGTGAAGTGGAAACATCTAGGACGAACAACAGCTCAGCCGTAAAGTGGTCGACCACAGCTCACAGAACGGGACCGCCGAGTGCTGAAGCATGTAGCGCGTAAAATGTGTCTGTCCTCGGTTGCAACACTCACTACCGAGTTCCAAACTGACTCTGGAAGCAACGTCAGCACAAGAACTGTTCGTCGGGAGATTCATGAAATGGGTTTCCATGGCCGAGCAGCCGCACACAAACCTAAGATCACCATGCGCAAATGTCAAGCATCAGCTGGAGTCGTGTAAAGCTCGCTGCCATTCGACTCTGGAGCTGTGGAAACGCGCTCTCTGGAGTGATGACTCACTCTTCGCCATCTGGCAGTCTGACGGGACGAATTCTGGGTTTGGGCAGATTCAGGGAACGCTACTCCAATGCATAGTGCCAATTGAAGTCTTGGTGGAGGAAGAGATAATGGTCTGGATGTTTTTCATGGTTCGGGCCTTAGTTCCAATGAAATTATTAACGCTACAGCATACAATGACATTCACTGATGATTTCTGTGCGTCCAACGTTGTGGCAACAGTTTGGGAAGCACCTTTCCTGTTCAGCATGACAATACCCGTCTATACAGAAATGGTTTGTCGAGATCGGTGTGGAAGAACTTGACTGGCCTGTACAGAGCCCTGACTCAACTCCATTGAACACCTTGGATGAATTTGGAACGCCGACTGTGATCAGGCCTAATCGCCCCAACATCAGTACCGACTCACTAATGTCTTGTGGCTGAATAGAAGCAAGTCCCCAGCAATGTTCCAACCATCTAGTGGAAACCTTCCCAGAAGAGTGGAGGCTGTTATAGCAGCAATGTTCACTCTAGTGGAAGCTTCCAGAACAGTGGGAGCTTTTAGCAGCAAGTTCAACATCTAGTGGAAGCCTTCCCAGAAGAGAGGAGGCTGTTTAGCGCAATGTCATATCTAGTGGAAAGCCTTCCAGAAGAGTGGAGGCTGTTATAGCAAGCAATGTTGCCAACATCTAGTGGAAAGCCTTCCCAGAAAGAGTGGAGGCTGTTATAGCAGCAATGTTCAACATCTAGTGGAAAAGCCTTCCAGAAGAGTGGAGGTTGTTATAGCAGCAAAGGGGGAACCAACTCCATATTATGCTCATGATTTTGGAATGAGATGTTCGACTACAGGTGTCCATACTTTGCTAATGTAGTTTATGTGGTATGTAAATAAATCTTACCAGAGCTAATAACATCTATCTCATTGTTCAGGCAATGTCGATGATGTAATATAAGGATCCAGGCTATCGTTACATTAGTGCTGTAGTTAAGACATGTTATAGTTACGATAGACCGGATCCACAGTAAGGACAGTACTATCCAATAGTGTAGACTGATTAGTGTAATACCAGGGGCATAATCGCTCTATAGTGTAGAGTTAGAGTAATACCAGGGACTAAATAGTGTTTCTAGTGTAGAACTGACGAGAGTGAATCCCAGGACTATCTATGTGATAGCTGTTAGACTGTAGAGTAATCCACAATCCTCATTAGTGTAGACTGAATAGAGTAATCCAGGGCTACTACAAGTGTAGACTTGTAGAGTAATCCAGGCCTCCTTCAAGTGTAGTACTGTAGGAGTAATCCAGAGGCTATCCTCAGGTAGACTGTAGAGTAATCTCAGGCATCCTTCTGTTAGACTGTAGAGTAATCCCAGGACTATCTTCATAGTGTTAGACTGTAGAGTAATCCCAGGCTATCCTTCATAGTGGTAGTGTAGATGATAAGTAGTAATCCCAGGGACTATCCTACATTAGTGTAGACTGTAGTATCCAGGGCATCTACATACGTGTAGACGTAGAGTAATCCCAGGCCCTCCTTCATAGTGTAGACTGTGAGAAAATCCCGGGGACTATCCTACATAGTGTAGACTGTAGAGTAATCCAGGAGTATCTCATAGTGTGACTGGAGATATCCGGGCTCCTTCATGTGACTGTAGAGTAATTCCAGGGCTTATCTTCATAGTGTAGACTGTAGAGTAATCCAGGAGCTATCCTTCATAGTGTAGATGTAGATATCACGAGGACTATCTTCATCAGTGTTAACTGTAGAGTAATTCCCAGGTTATCCTTTCATAGGTTGGTAGACTGTTAGAGTAATCCAGGGCTATCCTACATAGTGTGACTGTAGAGTAATCCCAGGACTATCCTTCATAGGTTAGACTGTAGAGTAATCCCAGGGCCCCTCCTTCATAGTGTAGATGTAGAGTAACCAGGGACTATCCTACATCAGTGTAGAGTGGAGTATGCCCAGGGCATCCTACATAGTGTAGACTGTTTAGAGTATCGCCAGGCTATCCTTCATAGTGTAGACGTAGAGTAATCCCGGCTATCTACATAAGTGTAGACTTAGGTAATTCCCAGGGCCTATCCTTCATAGTGTTAGGATGTAGAGTAATCCCAGGGCTATTCCTTATAGTGTAGACGTAGGAGTAATCCAGGCACCTTCATAGTGTAGACTGTCAGAGTAATCGCCAGCTCTCCTACATAGTGTAGACTGAGAGTAATCCCAGACTATCCTGCATGTGTAGACTGTAGAGTATCCCAGGTACTATCCTTCATAAGTGTAGACTGTTAGAGTAATCCCAGGACTATCCTCATAGTTGTAGACTTAGAGTAATCCCAGTGGGCTATCCTACATAGTGTAGACTGTAAGTAATCCCAGGGCCCTCCTTTTCATAGTGTAGACGTAGAGTAATCCCAGGCTATCCTACATAGTGTAGGCTGTAGAGTATCTCAGGGTATTCCGTTCATAGTGTAGACTGTAGAGTCATCCAGGAACTATCAGTTCATAGTGTAGACTGTTAAGTAATCCCAGGGCTTATCCTTCATAGTGAGACTGTAGAGTAATCCCAGACTTTATCCTTACATAGTGTAGACTGTAAGTAATCCCAGACTATCCTTTACATAGTGTAGACTGTTAGAGTAATCCCAGGCCCTCCTTCATAGTGTAGGACTGTAGAGTAATCCCGGGACTATCCTACATAGTGTAGACTGTAGAGTAATCCCAGGACGCATCCTTCATAGTGTAGACTGTAGATAATCCCAGGCCTCCTCATAGTGTAGACTGTTAGAGTAATCCCAGGGCTTAGTCCTCATAGTTTGTTAGACCTGGAGAGTAATCCCAGACTATTCCTTCATAGGTATAGACTGTAGAGTAATCCCAGGACTATCCTTCACAGTTTGTAGACTGTTAGGTAAAATCCCAGGTTATCCTTCATAGTGTAGACTGTAGTGTAATCCCGGCTATCCTTACTTAGTGTAGACTGAGAGTATCCCAGACGTTCCCTTCATAAGTGTAGACTGTAGAGTAATCCCAGGACTATCTTTCTAGTGTAGACTGTAAGAGTAATCCCAGGACAATCCTTCATAGTGTAGACTGTTTAGAGTAATCCCAGGGCCTATCCTACATTAGTGTTAGACTGTAGAGTAATCCAGGCCCTTCCTTCATAGTGTAGACTTAGAAGTAATCCCAGGGCTATCACATATGAGACTGTAGAGTAAATCTCAGGCTATCCTCAATTAGTGTATACTGTAGAGTAATCCCAAGGACGTATCTTCATAGTGTATAGGACTGTTAGGTAATCCCAGGGCTATCCTTCATAAGTGGAGGACTGATAGGAGTAATTCCCAGGGACTATCCTTACATAGTGGTAGACTGTAAGTAATCCCAGACTATCCTACATAGATGTAGACTGTAGAGTAATCCCCAGGGCCCTCGTTCATAGTTCTGTTAACTGTAGAGAAATCCCGGGACTATCCTACAAGTGAGACTATAGTAGTAATCCCAGGACTATCCTTCATAGTGTAGACTGTAGGAGTATCCCAGGCCCTTCCTTCATGTGTAGACTGTAGAGTAAATCCCAGGGCTATCCTTCATAGCTGTAGACTGATAGAGTATCCCAGGACTATCCTTCATAGGTAGATAGTAGAGTTAATCAACAGGACTATCCTTCATAGTGTAGACTGTAGAGTAATCCCAGGGTTATCCTCATGTGCTTAAGACTGTAGAGTAATCCAGGGCATATCCTACATGTGTCAGACTTGTAGAGTAATCCCAGGAACTATCCTTATAGTGTAGACTGTTAGAGTAATCCAGGGCCCTCCTTTCATAGTGATAACTGTAGAGTAAATCCCAGGGACTATCCTACATATGAGACTGTAGAGTAATCCCAGGCTATCCTACATAGTGTAGACTGTGAGTGTGAGAGTGCGCAGGGCTATCCTTCATAGGTGATAGACTGTGAGTAATCCAGGGCTATCCTAACAGGGGTAACTGTAGAGTAATCCCAGGCTATCCTTTCATAGTGTAAGACTGGTTAAAAAGAGGTTAAAATTTTTTTTTCCCCCAGGGGGGGGGGGGCTTAATTTATTCCCCTTTCACATTTAAGTTTTGAGACTGTAGGTATCCCAGGGCTACCTTTCATGTTGTAGACTGTAGAGTTAATCCAGGGTATCCTATCATAGTGTAGACTTAGAGTCAATCCCAGGACTTATCCCTTTCATAAGTGTAGACTGTAGAGTAATCCCAGGACTAATCCTTCATAAGTGTGAACTGTAGAGTAATCCCAGGACTATCCTCAGTAGTGTAGACTGCTAGAGTATCCCCAGGCTATCCACATGAGTGTTAGACTGTAGAGTATCCAGGGGCCCTCCTCAAGTGTGACTGTAGAGTAAATTCCCAGGGCTATCCTACAATAGTGTAGACTGTCAAGAGTAAATCTGCAGGCTTCCTCATATGATAGGACTGTAGAGTATCCCAGAACTATCCTTCATAGTGTAGACTGTTAGGTAATTTCCAGGCTATCCTCCCATAGTGTAGACTGTAGAGTAATCCCAGGACTATCTACATAGTGTAGACGTAAAAGTAATCCCGACTATCCTACATAGTGTAGGACTGATAGAGTAATCCCGAGGCCCTCCTTCATTAGTGTAGACTGTAGAGTAATCCCGGGAACTATCCTACATTAGTGCTAGACTGTAGGAGTCATCCCAGGACTATCCCTTCATAGTGTAGACTGATAGAGTAATCCCAGGGCCCTCCTTCATAGTGTGACGTAGAGTAATCCCAGGCTATCTCATTAGTGTAGACTGTAGAGTTTAATCCCAGGACTATCCTTCATAGTGTAGACTGTAGAGTAATCCCAGGGACTATCCTTCACAGTGTAGACTGTTAGAGTAATCCCAGGCTTATCCTTCATAGTGAGAGACTGTAGAGTAATCCCAGGCTATCTACATAGTGTAGACTGTAGAGTAAATCCAGGACTATCCTTTCATTGTGTAGGACTGTAGAGTAATTCCAGGGCCCTCCTTCATAGGGTGTAGACTGGAGAGTAATCCCAGGACTATCCTTACATGTGTAGACTGTTAGATTAATCCCAGGGCTATCCATATCATAGTGTAGACTGAAGAGTAATCCAGGGCTATCCTTCATAGTGATGGAGTCAGAGTAATCCCCAGGGCTATCCTACATGTGTAGACTGTAGAGTAATCCCAGGGCTATCTCATAGTAGTAGACTGCAGAGTAATCCCAGGGCTATCCCTTTCATAGTGAGACTGTAGAGTAATCCCAGTATCTTCATAGTGTAGACTGTAGAGTAATCCAGGCTGATCCTTCATAGTTGAGACTGTAGAGTAAATCCCAGGACTATCCTACATAGTGTAGGACTGTAGAGTAATCCCAGGGCTATCTACATAGTTTAGACTGTAGAGTAACCCAGGCGTATCCCCTTCATAGTGTTAGACTGTAGAGTAATCCCAGGACTAATCCTTCATAGTGTTAGACTGTAGAGTAATTCCCAGGCTCCTTCATGTGTAGACTGCTAGAGTAAATCCCAGGGACTATGCCTACATAGTGTAGACCGTAAGTAATCCCAGGGCTTATCTAACATAGTTGTGACTGTAGAGTAATCCCAGGCATCCTTCATATCTGTTAGGACTGCTAGAGTATAGAGAATCCCAGGTGCTATCCTACATAGTGTAGACTGTAGAGTAATCCCAGGCTATCCTTCATAGGTAGACTGCTAGAGTAATCCAGGGCTATCCTTCTAGTTCGTAGACTGTAGAGTAACCCAGGCTATTCCTTCATAGTGTTAGACTGTTGAGTAATCCCAGCGGGGCTATCCTTCATAGTGTAGGACTGTAGAGAATCCCAGGACTTATCCTACATAGTGTAGACTGTAGAGTAATCCAGACGGCTATCCTCTACATAGTGTTAGACTGTAGAGTAATCCAGCTATCCCTTCATAGTGTAGACTGTGTAGGATAATCCCAGGGCTTATCCTACATAGTTTGTATAGACTGTAGAGTAATCCCAGGCTGATCCTTCATAGTGTAGGACTGTAGAGTTAATCCCAGGGCTATCTCTAGGGTAGACTGTAGAGTAATCCCAGGGCTATCCTTCAGGTAGACTGTAGAGTAATCCCAGGGGCATCCTACATAGTGTAGACTGTAGAGTAATCCCAGGACTAATCCTTCGGATAGTGTAGACTGTACTAGAGTAATCCCAGGGACATCCTTCATAGTGTAAGACGTAGAGGAATCCAAGACTATCCTTCATAGTGTAGGACTGTAGAGTAATTTCCCAGGGCTATCCTACATAGTGTTAGACTTGGAGGAGTAATCTTCAGTGCCTATCCTTCACAGTGTAGACTGTAGAGTAATCCCAGAACTATCCTTCAAGTGTAGGACTGAGAGTAATCCCGGCGTATCCTCCATAGTGTAGACTGTAGAGTAATCCAGGACTATCCTACATGTGTAGATGATAAAGTAATCCCAGGACGTATCCTACATAGTGTTAGACGTAGAGTAATCCCAGGGCCCTCCTTTCACTAGTGTAGACTGTAGAGTAATCCCGGGACTATCCTACAATAGTGTAGATGTAGAGTAATCCCAGGACTATCCTTCATAGTGTAGACTGTAGATAATCCCAGCGGCCCTCCTTCATAGTGTAGACTGGAAGAGTAATCCGAGGGCTATCCTTCATAGGTAGACTGAGAGTAATTCCCAGACTATCCTTCATAGTGTAACTGTAGAGTAATCCCAGGACTATCCTTCACCATGTTAGACTGTAGAGTAATCCCAGGCTTATCCTTCATAGTGTAGGCTGTAGAGATAATCCCAGGCTATCCTACAATAGTGTAGACTGTAGAGTAATCCAGGACTATCCTTCATAGTGAGACTGGTAGAGTAATCCCAGGGCCCTCCTTCATAGTGTAGACTGTAGAGTTAATCCATGGACTATCCTACATAGTGTAGACTGTAGAGTAATCCCAGGCTATCTACATAGTAGAGCTGTAGAGTAATCCCAGGGCTATCAATTCATAGTGTGACTGTAGAGTAAATCCCAGGGCTATCCGACATAGTGTAGAATGTAGAGTATCCCAGGGCTATCCTTCATAGTGTAAGACTGTAGAGTAATCCAGGGGCTATTCTTCATAGGTTAGACGGTAGGAGAATCACCAGGGCTATCCTCTAAGTGTAGACTGTAAGAGTAATCCGCAGGGCTATCCTTATAGTGTAGACTGTAGAGTAATCCCAGGGCCCTCCTGTCATAGTGTAAGACTGTAGAGTAAATCCCAGGAACTACTCCTAACATAGTGTAGGACTGTAGAGTAATCCCAGGGCTATCCTACATAGTGTAGACGTAGAGTAATCCCCAGGGCTATCCTTATAGTTAGGACGTAGAGTAATCCCAGGCTTATCTACATAGTGTAGATGTAGAGTTATCCAGGGCTATCCTTCATAGGTAGGAACTGTAGGAGTAATCCCAGGGCTAATCTTCAGTAGTTAGGACTGTATAGAGTAATCCCAGGGCTATCCTTCATAGTGTAGACTGTAGCGACGTAATCCCGGCTATCCTACATACGTGTAGACTGTAGAGTAATCCGCAGGACTATCCTTCATGTGTAGACTGCTAGAAGTAATCCCAGACTTTCCTCATTAGTTGTAGACTGCTAGAGTAACCCAAGACCTATCCTTCATAGTGAGACTGTAGAGTAATCAGGGCTATATCCTACATCAGTGTAGACTGTTAGAGTAATTCCCAGGGCCCTCCTTCATAGAATGTAGGACTGCTAGAGATAACCCAGGGGCTATCCTACATTAGTGTAGACTGTAGAGTTAATCTACAGGGGCGATCCTCATAGGTTGTAGGACTGGTAGAGTTAATCCCAGAACTATCCTTCATAGTGTAGACTGTAGAGGAATCCCAGGGCTAATCCTCCAGTGTGACTGTAGAGTAATCCCAGACTTATCGTAATGAGTTTAGACTGTAAAAGTAATCCCAGGACTATCCTACATAGTGTAGCACTGTAGAGTAATCCCAGGCCCTCCTTCATAGTGTAGACTGTTAGATAATCCCGGGACTATCCTACATAGTGAGACTGTAGAGTAATCCCAGGGCCCTCCTTCATAGTGTAGACTGTAGAGTAATCCCGAGGGCTCATCCTCATAGTGCTAGACTGTGGAGGATTAATCCCAGGACTATCCTTCATAGTGTAGACTGTAGAGTTAATCCAGGACTATCCTTCACAGTGTAGACGGTAGAGTAATCCAGGCGTATCCTTCATAGGTAGAACTGTAGAGTAATCCCAGGCTATTCCTACATGTGTAGAACTGTGAGTAATCCCAGAACTATCCTTCGATTAATTGTAGACTGTTCAGAGTAATCCCACCGGGCCCTCCTTCATAGTGTAGATGTTTAAGAGTAATCCCAGACTATCCTACATTAGGTAGACTGTAGAGTAATCCCAGGGCATCCTACAGAGGTACTGTGGAGTAAATCCAGGGCTATCCTTCAAGTGAGATGTAGAGTAATCCCAGGGCTATCCTACATAGTGTAGACTGTAGAGTCAATCCAGGGCTATCCTTCATAGTGTAGACTGTAGGTAATCCCAGGTTATTTCCTTCATAGTGTAGACTGTAGATAATCCCAGGGCTATCCTTCCATAGTGTAGACTGTAGAGTAATCCCAGGGTATCCTTCATAGTGTAGACTGTTAGAGTAATCCCAGGGACTATCTCTCTCCCA
>NW_019949842.1:0-9755 GCF_002910315.2 Salvelinus sp. IW2-2015 | reverse complement strand
TTTTAAGGGAGCGTTTGATAGTTGATGAGGTGGTCGTTTTGACCCGCGCGACCCCCGCACGGATACAGGCCAATGAGGCAGTGCATCGCTGAGATCTTGATGAAGACAGGCAGCGGTGTATTTGGAGGGCAGGTGGTCAGATAAGTCTATTAGGGTGCCCATTGCTGACGGATTTTAGCGTTTGTACCTGGTAGGTCCTTGATGAATTTTGTTGTGGAGATGAGGGCATCTAGCTTAGATTGTAGGACTGCCGGAGGTGTTAAGCATATCCCAGTTTAGGTCACCTAAACAGAAAACAAACTCTGTAAGCTAGATGGGGAGCGATTTCAATTCACAGATGGTGTTGCCAGGGCACACTGGGAGCTGAGGGGGCGTCGGGTACAGCAGGGCAACAGTGAGAGACTTATTTCTGGAGAATTCATTTTGAAAATTAGGAAGTTCGGACTGTTTGGCATAGACCGGCGAAAGGATGACAGAAAACTCTTGCAGGCTATCTCTGCATAGAGTGCAAACTCCTCCCCCTTTGCAGTTCTTCTGACGGAAAGTTTATAGTTGGGTATGGAAAGTCTCAGAATTTTGTGGTGGCCTTCCAGCCAGGATTCAGACACGCAAGGACATCCGGAGTTGGCAGAGTGGCTGAAGCCGGTGAGTAGACAAACTTAGGGAGGAGGCTTCTGATGTTGACATGCATGAGGGCCAAGCTTTTTCGATCACAGAATTCAACAATGAGGGTGCCTGGGACATTGCAGGGCCTGGTTAACCTCCACATCACCCGCAGGAACAGAGGAGTAGTAGGATGAGGAGAACACATTTTAGCGGTCCTAAACGTATCTTATCTAGAACTGCTGTCATCGTAGGTTGAGCTTTGTGAGCGACAAGAAATAATTAGAAGGTGATAGCTGAACGTGTTATTATGGCCGTACGGTAGTGTAAATGCATATCTGGCATAATGTGCAGACATGCGGCGCGATTTATATTCATATTTGAGTATTGGGGTCAAAACTGTAGTTGTTAGGGGCCTTACCCAGCCAGGAAGGCAAAAGTCCCATGATTAATTATATGTCAATCTAACAATGGCGTTTGAGCGACAAAATTCAGAAATAAAGAAAATTTAGGGTTAATAATTTTGGTACACTGTTTAGATTGAGCACAGCTACGAAAATCTGATTTTGTCATGACGATAGAAAAATGGGATTGTAACGAAACTGCTGGGAGTTGGAAGAAGGCAGGGTGCAGAGGGTTGAGTTTATTAATAAAGGAAACGATACAAAACCAAAGTAGCGTCTGCGACATGAAATATTAACCAGTACTGCCTGGGGAAAGGGAACTAAGGGAGTGACAGGGAGTGTTTTCACGAAAATTAATGAAGTTCCAGGTCTTTCTCATGATAGGCGGCAGGTGCCGTTATAACGAGTGTTGCCAGGTGTGGTTGTCAGAGCCAGTGATTAGTAAACCGGCGATGTTGAACGCTGCCTAAAACAAATGCAATATAGACAAAACAAAGAACAGTAAAAGGAAATACCCATATAATCAAATCAAATTTATTTGTCACAATACACATGGTTTAGCAGAATGTTAATGCAGTGAGCCGAAATGCTCTTGTGCTTCTAGTTCTGACAATGCAGTAAATAACCAACGAGATAATCTAACCTTACAATCCACAACTACTACCTTTATACACACAAGTGTAAAGTGATAAAGAAATATGCTACATAAAATATATGAATAAAGTGATGGTACAGAACGGCATAGCCAAGAATGCAGTAGATGCGTATCGAGTACAGGTATATAACATATGAGATGAAGAATGTAGGCGTATGTAAACATAAAAGTGGCATAGTGTAAAAGTGGCTAGTGATTACATGATATTACATAAAGATGGCAGATTGCAGTAGATGATATAGAGTACAGTATATACATTATACATTAGATTAGGTGACCCATTGTTTATAAGTGGCCTAGTGATACATCTTTTGATCATATTCCCATCAATTCTCCAATTATTAAAGTGAGCTGGAGTTGAGTCAGTAGGTTGCAGCAGCCACTCAATTTAGTGAGTGGCTTTAACAGATCCGATGGCCTTGAGGTAGAAGCTGTTTTCAGTCTCTCAGGTCCCTGCTATGATGCACCATATACTGACCCTCGCCTTCTGGGATGATAGCGAGTGAACAGGCAGTGGTCGGTGGTTGTTGTCCTTGATTGATCACTTTATGGCCTTCCTGTGACATCGGTTGGTGTTACGTGATACCTGGAGGGCAGTAGTTTGCCCCAGTGAGCAGTTGTGCAGACCTCAACTACCTCTGGAGAGCCTTCCGGTTGTGGCGGAGCAGATTGCCACGCTACAGGCGGTGATACAGCCCGACAGGATGCCCTCGATCTGTGCATCTGGTAGAAGTTATCGTGAGTGCTTTTGGTGACAAAGCCGGAAATTTCTTCAGCCTCCTGAGGTGAGGGAGGCGCTGTGCGCCTTCTTCCCCACGCTGTCTGCTGTGGTGGACCAATTCATTTGTCCGTGATGTACGACCGAGGAAACTTAAAAACTTACTACCCTCATTCACTACTGTCCCGTCGAATGTGGTAGAGGGGGTGCTCCATCTGTGTTTCCTGAAGTCCCACATCATCTCCTGTTTGTTGACGGTTGGTGTTGAGGGTTATATTTCCTGACACCACACTCCGAGGGCCCACCATACATATAGTCCGGTTAGGGAACTGTTGCTGTTTAAAATTACCAAAAAATAAAAACAATTCTCATCTGTTTCTGGATAAAACTGGATGATCACAATCACAAACGATGTAATTAAAGACACCACACAACAGGCATCAGATTTTAGATAGTGACAACCCTAAGTAACAGATAGGCGGAACTCCCAGGAGGGGACGGGGGAAACGACCACCCACACCTGGGAAAAATATGAATTTGTCCCCAATCTATCCCATGTAAAAAAAACTATGGTAATATAATCCAATGAATATTAATAATACGGCAATGAAAGCCAGTTGTGCTGATCTATAGACACTAATAGAGCCTTTAGTTTCAACAAGATTGCGACACCGCCCTTTGACCCTCACAATGGTTGCATCCACTGCCAGTTCTTTAGCTGGCAGTAATAGAGAGGGTCGATCTAACTGTCCGAAGGCACCAATGTACGTAACTGACGGTGAGGTAATCCAGTCAAATCGCGCCATAGTAAATGTTTAACATTTTCATGTTGCGCAGGGTTCACAACACTAGCTGAACTTGCAGAGGCTAAGCGCGCAAACTAAGGCAAACATTAAAACTATCACGAACTAGCTAGTACCTATTCAATTTAATTGCGTCGGTCAAAGATGGCAATCCTTTGCCTATCGTATTTTATTCCAAGATCATCATTCAGCATGTCGTGCTTCAAAAGTCCCCTGTGATAGGTTAGTGATAAACTGAAGTCCAAACTGAACAGAACTACACTACTCGGTATACCAGTCTTAAATATATTTTAATGGATCTCGTTGCAAAAGCTAATTGTTCGCTAGTGAACTTTTTTAAATTATATTTCTAATTCACCTTTTTTTTTTTTTTTTTAGATATAGCAACACACCACAGAAACGGAATCTGTGCCTCGCTAGCTTACAACATCAGACTATTGTTGAAGCCAGCATATGAACAAACTAGATTAGAAAAGTCTGATAGCATATGTTGTGTAAATGTGTGCTGCTGTGCAGCTAGACGGCCAGCCAGCCAGTAGACAAATTGCAGTATCTTACAGTACACCAAAACGCATAGTAAGAACTCTAGTAGCCTAATACTCAAAGACGAGTGGAATAAAATGTCATAAGAAAGAAGTGAAATGCCTATGGAAATGTTCACAAAGTGAAGGTCATTAGGCAGACAGGCACAGATGCACACAGACAGCCAGAGTGGGGACAGATATGCAGGACACGATATTGGCAGAGACAGGAGTCTCAGGATAAGTTGTTGAGTCTTTGATTTGCACATTTATGAAGGTTCTCAATTTTTCTTAGACTCTGTAAAATAGGACATATGGAAAATGGCATGGATACCCCCGCTCTCAACTTAAACTGATGACTAACACTAAGATTTGTCGGCAAGGTATCTCTGTTGTGATTAATTGTGTTAGTTTGGGTTTTACGTAGTTAGGAGTACCGGCAAACCAACCTTATGTCTTTTCCTAGGGAGACAGACTGAGTCAGTGAGCGGTTGTGAAAGGGAAAGAGCCAGGAGAGACGACCTTCAGAGAACAATGTCACAGCCACGGCAGGACCAGGTGTCACCCTTGTTGCCAGCAGCACCAGTATAGGGGACAGTGGCAACAGCATTCGTCCAGTTACCTCAGTGATGCGCACAAAACCATATCAGCCACACCCACAATTTTGAACCGCAAAAACTGCTTGCCAACAGAGTGTGACGTTCAAGAGGCCCAAAGCACAGAATGAAATTCTGAACATCATGCCAATAACAACTATTCGAACACAAAGGGCATTGCAGCTGAGATTTAGGTCTCTTCCGACTTGTACAAGTTTTCATTAATTGTGATGGTACTCAAGATGTCTCTGGTTGCTGAACAGGAGAGTGTCTTTTTGCTTATGCCCTTGACCATGACCTGTGTCCCTCACGAGGAGTTTATGGCTATACAGGGGGGTCGGAGACAACAGGCGAGGCATGCGAAAGTGGCAACTGAAGTGTTGTTGAGGCTGGTCAATTTGCCCATGTCTGGCTTACGTGGCAGAGTGACGATGGTGCCTCAAAACATGGCAGGAAAATACACAGGTGCACAGGCAATTGTGAGAAGGGCAGCAGCCATTAGCCCTCTATGTCCATTGTGGAGCACACTGCTGTAAAATCTGATTACACAGGCTTGCTGCTCCAGCCTCCCACTGCAGTCGGGATTCCCTTTCTTGGGTCCATCAGTTAGGTGTCCCATGGCCAGGTCAGGAAGTTAAGAGCAATGTTTGAATCAATTGCCACGTCCAAAAGAAACAACATCTGCCCACCCGGAAACCCCTATGTCCAACAAGGTGGACTGTGCGGAATACTGCTATTAGAGCTGTGCTAGGGCAGTAGGAGCGGGTACTAAGCAGCCCTAGAGGAGATAGTTTTTAGTACATGACAGTACACTTACAA
This sequence comes from Salvelinus sp. IW2-2015, assembly GCF_002910315.2. Classification (NCBI taxonomy): domain Eukaryota; kingdom Metazoa; phylum Chordata; class Actinopteri; order Salmoniformes; family Salmonidae; genus Salvelinus; species Salvelinus sp. IW2-2015. The sequence continues at coordinate 4,636 of NW_019949842.1, read as the reverse complement.
ATTAATTTATTTCATGTATTTTATTTTAAAATTGCATACTTTGTGCGACATACTTGTCCATAGCTGCTGTTTGAAGAGTTGGACACTGACTGAAGTGCGATATTTTGTTTGATTTATTGGGTTTTTCATGAAGTAGTTATTGTGGCTTTTAGAAACAATGTACTTATTTTAAGCTTTTTGTTCTTGAAATATTGTAGTATTACTCAGGCCAGTGGCAATTAATGACTATATAAATTGTATCAGAAAAAGTACAATTAAAAGGTCAATTCAATACGGAGGACTTAACTTGTGATGGTTCTCAATGGAGACTCTTTAGATTGAGATCACAAACCCATTTTGGTCATTTATTTATGGAAAACACACCCACTTACAATAGTACAGTACCATTTACCTACTGGCTTTCTGATATTGTATTGTAAGTCAATACCTGGCATACATACGGACTTGGTACAGAGCACTGCTATAACTATTATTAGGTAGTAGTATAACTAGATCATATATTATAAGGCTCTCTCAGCAATGTGCCTGGTCAATACCCCTCAGATATTAACCCTGCAACCTATCGGAATGTAATCAGTATGTGAGGAATGAGTCGGACCTGTCCATCAAATACACGTTAACATATTACAACGTAGGCTTAGTGTGTTACAGCACTACCTTCTTATGTCCCCTCAGGAATTGCTCTGAGAAAATGTAATTAATTGTCCCCGCCAAGGTTGATATCAGCATTTTGTCGCCCCTGAATAACCAGTAATAGTAACAGTATCTTACTGTAAGAAAGTATTGTTGAAAATAAAACTAAGTTGGAAACTGTTGCTGTTAAAAATATACAGAACTATTTGTTCTATTTTGAACTGGAAAATTGATTGATCAAATCACAACAGGTTAAAGTTTTCACACAACATGTCTATTCTGGACTCAGGTTGACAGTGTAAAACGGACGGTCATGCATCAGCATTGAGTCTGTTTTCTTGTAAGTATGAGCAGAGTTGTTTTCCTATGGAGCAGTAGACCAGATAGGTGTCTCGATTTTTCGCCAATATCTCTTTTCCATTCTAGATTTTAACGAGTGTCAAGTCGGACACATTTATCAGAGATCTCCTTTTAAACATCTGACGAGCCGTTGCATCATAGCCGATAAGTTATTTCACTTTCTCTATTCAACATTAGCACGGTTCCCCATGTGCCTGTTATTTCAGCAGTTTCTTCTCTCGAAGAACAGATTGTATGGTAAATAAAATGACGTAATGTTTTATGTGACATTTAGGCGGAATGTAATTCATAGCATCACTCCAGTCAGAAGAGGCTCTGCTATGGGCTCACAGCTAATGTCCAGTTTAGCCAACGTTCTTTTGCCGTTTCTGCTTTTAAAAATATAAAAAATACTTTAACAAAGGGTGGTCAAATTGGCTGATTTGGCGCATCTGCAAGCGCAGATCATTGTTTTAAATGGGTTATGAAATGTGCGTAATCCCATATCTCCAGTGTCAAGGTTTATATAGCTATTACGCGTTCCTACACGATGTTAAATCATGGGGAAACATTTTATTTTACCCACTGATAGAACGTCGGCTTTTACCAGATTGACAGGAGTCTCATGATTTTTATTTCTGGGGTTGGYTTATCAGTAGCCTTGCCTCCCACGTGTCGGAAACTTTATGTGGAAAGGCCAAGTGAATGTAAAATGGTCAAAATGTGAACCAAGGCGGGGTAAAATATGGATTATTTGTGTATATGTAGAAACAAAATACAATAGCATGTTCCGTGCAGTAACTGAAAAAATMATATTTTAATATTGATGAATGACAGTGCGTTTGTAATTTTACGACAAGGCTGTTCTCTACCCTTTTTTACAATGTATGTTCTCTACCTCTTGGTGACTCAACTGCCTTCTGATTTGAAAGTTCGCTGCTGAACTCAATCRAACTTTCCTTGTTCTTGAAACATGAAGTTTTGGCCATGTCATTTAAAAAATAAATAAAAGCTTGCTTGTTTGTAACAAAAAAATTGACAAAATAATATAGCTAACATCAGCATGCCCTGACGTGGCCTAGCTGTAGGCATTCGTAGTTATTTGTGCCTGCTCCCGGGTGTAGGACATTGCTCCATGCATGGGTGGATTGGCAGTCTGGCAAATGCCAGAAAGGCCGGACAATTATTGGGGTGGGCAGGTCAACAACAAAAAAAATCTACAAATACACATGGACAGCGGGTCATGAGCCTGTTTTTGATTACTTTTGTGCAATTTCTCTGTTGTCATAATAATCTATATTGAGCATTTGGCTGGTCCAGTAGGCAATGGCCGCCCCCACTACCAAGATGGGCTGGCACCGTTTTTTGATTGGCTGAGCCTAAGTGGCACAAATTCACATTCAAAGTTAAACAGGTATCAAAAAGAGTGACACATACAGCACTCAGACCAGCAGGTATCTGTGAGAAATGACAGACCAGCTGCAGAATGAATCAGTAGGATGGGCATTTGATTTCTATAGGCGGGCCCGTTTTATTTCACGGGACCTCCTGTGTGCACGAGCATTGAAAATGTTGTTAATCAGTGTTATAATATAGACCATAGGCAGCTCTTGAGTTTCAAGAAGCTTACAATTTCTACCAATCTGCGTGCCAGTTATGATTATTGTCACGATCGTCTTGCTGAGAGAGAGTGGACCAAGGCGCAGCGTGTGAGAAATACATCTTCCTTTTATTATGACGAAGACGTAACACAAAATGAAACACTCTTACAAAAACTAACAAAACAAACAAACGACCGTGAAGCTATAAACGAAAGTGCTGTCACGTTCCTGACCTGTTTTCTGTTAGTTTGTGTATGTGTTAGCTGGTCAGGACGTGAGTTTGGGTGGGCAGTCTATGTTTTCTGTTTCTATGTTGGTTTAAGGGTGACCTGATATGGCTCTCAATTAGAGGCAGGTGGTTTTCATTTCATCTTTTCCTCTGATTGAGAGGCCATATTAAGGTAGGTGTTTTCACACTGTTGGTTTGATGTGTAGTCGGTTCTCTGCGCGTGTGGCGTGGTATGGTTATCCTTCGTACCGGTACACAGGGACTGATTAATCCGGGATGCTGTATTGTAGTCTGTCCCTGTTCGTGTGATTCTTATCTTGTATAGATCTATGTAAATTCTCGGATTGGTGGTTCACCGTCAGTCTAGCGTGCGTTTTTTATATTTTATGTAATCATTTCAAGTGTAGTCGTGTTCGCTTTTTCGCCTCTTGTCTAATAAATTCTAATTATGTGATTCACAACCGAACTTGCATCCTTTCGGTTTCTAATCCCTTTGCTCCTCCTCTTTTCGTTGTTTATCGAACGAAGGAGGAGACAGCCGCTACGACGAAGGCTACTCAGCGAAATTCCAGACATAAGACAATTTACCCACATTAACCTAGTGACCTATGGCTGCCTTAAATATGCTCCCAATCAGAGACACATAAGTGAGCTATCTGTCTACTTGATTGGGAGAGACCTTGCAGGCAACCGAGTAGAGCCAGCAGTTTCCAGGACGGACCGTTATTACGAAACACAAAAACCCATTCAGCTCTATAACCCCAAACCAGATACACCACCCTAGGCGACACTACAAAAAAACACATAACATTCCCATGTCACACCCTGACACTAACATAAAATTTTAAAGAAAAACAAAAGAATAGCTGGAGAGGCGCAGGGTGTCATGTTTTGGAACCAATACCCTCCCCCACCACCCCCAAGGTCGCGGACTCCAGGGGGCGCCAGAAGGCCTGAGAAGGCGAGAAAGGGGAGGGGTCACGTTGTGTGTGGCCCCCATCATTAGGCGGCGGGAACTGTGGGGCGGCCGGCCCACCCACCCGATTGGTCTTTAAATACCCCTTTACGTGGCGCTCGTGGTAAAGCGCAGATCCCTAATGTAGCAAGTCCCGGACTGAAGACCTCCCAGAGGGCAGCCACCAGGACTTGAGGGGCAGCTCCGGACTGAGGGACGGAGCAGCGTCGAATGGCTTGCTGCCTGGAGTGCTGGCTGTCTCTTTATGGCATGAGCTACGGATCTGAGCTGACTCATGGCTGGACTGACGGATTGGTCTGCTACATCGGCGGCTGGACGGATCTGCTGCATTCAGGACCGTGGGGGTGTGCGTGTGAGCGGCCAGTCTGTGTATGCTCATGGATGGCTGGCGGAATCCTAGCTGCTCATGGAGAAGTCTGGCGGCGGATTCCTGGCTGTTTCATGGCCTGTTTTGTCTGTGCGGATCCTGGCTGAGGGCGCTCTGGCAGGATCCTGCTGTGGGGGTGGTTGGCAGGCTTCTGCGATCCTGGCTTGGTTGGCGGCTCTGGCGGATACCTGGTTGGGGTGGTGTGTTTGAGGCGGTTCTCTCTGGCGGATGCGTGGGCTTTGTGCGGCTTTTCTGACGGATCCTGGCTGGTTTGCGCGCTCTGGCGGATCCTTGGTTCTGACTGCGAGCGGGTTGGCGGAGTCCTGGCGTCCTGACTGGTGACGCTTCTGGCGGGTCTGGGCTGATGGCGGCTCTGAACGTTTGTTATCCTTTGGTTTCTAACTGGCGGGCTCTGGCGGATCCTGGCTGTACTGCGCTCTGCGGCATCCTGGACGGATAGGCGCATCAACTGATCTGTGTGTAATTGGGGT
>NW_019949841.1:6032-9757 GCF_002910315.2 Salvelinus sp. IW2-2015 | reverse complement strand
CCTTCACTGAGTTCTGGAATATACTGGTTATTCCCTGTAGCAGAGCAGAGCAGTGTTATTCCCCTGCCTCATGCCATTACAGCCCCACACCTCTTCTAGAACTCTCTCTTTACTTCATTCTCTCTCTTATCACTGCCTCGCTTCTCTCTCTCGTTCAGGGTCACTGTTGTCAATCACATATACACGAAACCAGGGGCTTTAAAAAATGGGGCCCAAAGCATGACAGAAGAGATGAGAGAGAGAAGTCAGAGAGAGAGAGAGTCAAAGAGAGAGAGAGAGAGTCATGAGAGAGAGAGAGAGAGAGTCAGAGAGAGGTCAAAGAGAGAGTCAAAGAGAGAGTAGAGAAGTCAGAGAGAGAGACAGAGAGTCAGGAGAGAGAAGGAGTGAGAGAAGAGAGAGAGAGGTCAGAGAGAGAGTCAAAGAGAGAGATAGAAGAGTCAGAGAGAGAGAGAGAGAGTCAGAGAGAGAGAGAGTCAAAGAGAGAGGAGAGTCAGAGAGAGAGTCAGAGAGAGAGTCAAAGAGAGAGAGAGTCAGAGAGAGAGTCAAAGAGAGAGAGAGAGAGAGTCAAAGCGAGAGGAGTCAGGAGAGAGTCAGTCAGAAAGAGAGAGAGAGAACAATATGTACACTATATATTCAGCAGTATGTGGACACCCACTTCAAATTAGTGAATTCGGCTAATTCAGAACACAACCCGTTGCTTGACAGGTGTATAAAATATGAGCACACATCCATGCAATTCATAGACAAACATCGGCAGTAGAATGGGCCTTAGACTTTCAACATGGCATCGTCATGGGAGGCCACATTTCCAACAGGCTCCGTGTCCTCTGTCCTACTCTTGTTATTAAAAAGGGCTCTGTCCTACTCTGTTATTAAAACAGGCTCTGGTGTCCCTCTGTCCTACTCTGTTATTAAAACAGGCTCTTGTCATCTGTTATTAAAACAGGCTCTGTGTCCCTCTGTCCTACTCTGTTATTAAAACAGGCTCTGTCCTACTCTGATATTAAAACGGGCTCCGTGTTCCTCTGTCCTACTCTGTTATAAAAAAACAGGCTCCGTGTCCCTCTGTCCTACTCTGTTATTAAAATGGGCTCCGTGTTCCTCTGTCCTACTTGGTTATTAAAACAGGCTCCGTGTCCCTCTGTCCTACTCTGTTATTAAAATGGGCTCCGTGTTCCTCTGTCCTACTCTGTTTATTAAACAGGCTCCGTGTCCCTCTGTCCTACTCTGTTATTGAAAATGGGCTCCGTGTTCCTCTGTCTACTCTGTTATTAAAACAGGCTCCGTGTCCCTCTGTCCTACTCTGTTATTATGGGCTCCGTGTTTCTGTGTCTACTCTGTTATTAAAACAGGCTCCGTGTCCCCTCTCTTCTCTCCCCCAGATCTCCCTGCCAGGCGTGCCTTGGCCGGTATGTTTCCATTACTGGGTGTTTTACAATAAATGAAGTGTTGTATATTCTTTTACAGCTGCCGCCGCAGAGGCAGCGACTAACTTTTTAATTAAGCGACGCGGGGTATATTTGTTTGGATGCAGGTCGATGTTTATTTAAATATTTATCCGACTTCATTTGTTAGAGTGCTGTGTGAAGCATGCCACAAAGCCAGAGCAGAACAGACTCCCCTGGCATGGGGGATGGGAGGTGGAGGGATGGAGGAAGTGGAGGGATGGAGGAGTGGAGGGGGAGGAGGGATGGGGAGTGGAGGGGTGGAGGGTGGAGGAGTGGAGGGATGGAGGGGTGGAGGAGTGGAGGGGTGGAGGGGTGGGAGGGTGGAGGGGAAGGAGGGATGGAGGGAGTGGAGGGGTGGAGGGATGGAGGGGTGGAGGAGTGGAGGGATGGAGGGTGGAGGAGTGGAGGGGTGGAAGGGATGGAGGAGTGGAGGGGGGAGGGAGGGAGGGGTGGAGGGATGGAGGAGTGGAGGGATGGAGGAGTGGAGGGGAGGAGGAAGGGGAGGGTGGAGGGTGGAGGAGTGGAGGGATGCAGGGATGGAGGGATGCAGGGGTGGAGGGATGCAGGGATGGAGGGGTGGAGGGATGGAGGAGTGGAGGGATGCAGGGGTGGAGGGAGATGCAGGGTGGGGGATGCAGGGGTGGAGGGATGCAGGAATGGAGGGGTGGAGGGATGGAGGGATGGAGGGATGGAGGAGTGGAGGGGTGGAGGGATGCAGGGGTGGAGGGAATGCAGGGGTGGAGGATGCAGGGGTGGAGGGATGGAGGGATTGGAGGGATGGAGGGATGGAGGAGTGGAGGGTGGAGGGATGCAGGGATGGAGGAGTGGAGGGGTGGAGGGATGGAGGGATGGAGGAGTGGAGGATGCAGGTGGGAGGGATGCAGGGGGTGGAGGGATGCAGGGATGGAGGGGTGGAGGGATGGAGGAGTGGAGGGTGGAGGGATGCAGGGGTGGAGGGATGCAGGGGTGGAGGATGCAGGGGTGGAGGGATGGAGGGATGGAGGAGGAGTGGAGGGTGGAAGGGGTGGAGGGATGAAGGGGGTGGAGGGAGATGGAGGAGTGGAGGGATGAGAGGGGTGGGAGGGATGGAGGAGTGGAGGGGTGGAGGGATGCAGGGGTGGACGGGATGCAGGGATGCAGGGGTGAGGGATGGCAGGAGTGGAGGGGTGGAGGGATGCAGGGGTGAGGGATGGAGGAGGGAGAGTAGGCCCTGAGGAATCGTTACAGCGTGGGCGGTTTGAGAGGCCTCTGGATGCTCCCTCCATCACCTCTGCGAGTCGCCCACACAGCCTTGAGGCCCATCCCATGCCTCCACAGCGCAGGGCCATGCCACTAAGCCGGACACTTATTCTCTAACAGGTCCTACAGCCTCTCTAACAGGCTCAGATTCACCTCTTTAAAAGAGATGGTCCTCCGTTTAAACGAACCGTTATGAATCAGCATGAATCCCTTTGAGTTCTCCTCTCCAGACCTCCAGGACCGTGTCTGGTTTAATAGATGGAGCTGTAATGCTTATAATGTCTCTACCTGCCTCGGTCTACCCTGGGCCTACCCTGGTCCCACCCTGGGCCTACTATCGGTCTACCCTGGGACTACCCTGGTTCTACCCTGGGCCTACCCTGGTTCTACCCTGGTCTACCCTGGGCCTACCCTGGTTCTACCCTGGTTCTACCCTTGGTCTACCCTGGGCCTACCCTGGTTCTACCCTGGGACTATCATGGGTCTACCCTGGGCCTACTATGGGCCTTCCCTGGGTCTACCCTGGGCCTACTATGGGCATACCCTGGGTCTACCCTGGTTCTACCCTGGGTCTACCCTGGTTCTACCCTGGGCCTACACTGGGTCTACCCTGGGTAGGCCCTGGGTCTACTATGGGCCTATCCTGGGTCTACCCTGGTTCTACCCTGGGCCTACCCTGGGTCTACATTTACATTTACATTTAAGTCATTTAGCAGACGCTCTTATCCAGAGCGACTTACAAATTGGAAAGTTCATACATATTCATACTGGTCCCCCCGTGGGGAATGAACCCACAACCCTGGCGTTGCAAGCGCCATGCTCTACCAACTGAGCCACACGGGACCACCCTGGGTGGGTCTACCCTGGGCTTACCCTGCCTCTACCCTGGGTCGACCCTGGGCCTACACTGGGCCTACTCTGGGTCTACCCTGGGCCTACCCTGCCTCTACCTTGGGTCGACCCTGGGCCTACACTGGGCCTAATCTGGGCTTACCCTGCCTCTACCCTGGGTCGACCCTGGGCCTACACTGGGCCTAC
>NW_019949841.1:0-1332 GCF_002910315.2 Salvelinus sp. IW2-2015 | reverse complement strand
AGACATCCTGGTCAGCGACGGGGCTGGTTTTCTTTTTGTAATCCGTGATTGACTGTAGACCCTGCCACATACCTCTTGTGTCTGAGCCGTTGAATTGCGACTCTACTTTGTCTCTATATTGACGCTTAGCTTGTTTGATTGCCTTGTGGAGGGAATAGCTACACTGTTTGTATTCGGTCATGTTTCCAGTCACCTTGCCCTGGTTAAAAGCAGTGGTTCGCGCTTTCAGTTTTGCGCGTAATGCTGCCATCAATCCACGATTTCTGGTTGGGGAATGTTTTAATAGCCACAACATCACCGATGCACTTGCTAATAAACTCGCTCACCYAGTCAGCGTATACATCAATGTTGTTGTCTGAGGCTACCCGGAACATACCCCAGTCCAAGTGATCGAAGCAATCTTCAAGCCCGATTGGTCAGACCAGCGTTGGATAGACCTGAGCACGGGCGTTTCCTGTTTTAGTTTCTGTCTATAGGCTGGGAGCATCAAAATGGAGTCGTGGTCAGATTAGCCGAAGGCAGGGCGGGGGAGGGCTTTGTATGCATCACAGAAGTTAGAGTAGCAATGATCCAGAATGCTACCAGCCCGTGTTGCGCATTCGATATGATGATAGACATGTGGAAGCCTTGTTCTCAAGTTAGCTTTGTTAAAATCCCCAGCTACAATATATGTAGCCTCAGGATGTGTGGTTTCCAGTTCACATAGAGTCCAGTGAAGTTCTTTCAGGGCCCTCGAGGTATCTGCCTTGGGGTGATATACACGGCTGTGACTATAATCGAAGAGAATTCTCTTGGTAGATAATGCGGGCGGCATTTGATTGTAAGGAATTCTAGGTCAGGTGAACAAAATGACTTGAGTTCCTGTATGTTGTTGTGATTACACCATGAGTCGTTAATCATAAGGCATACACCCCCGCCCTTCTTCTTACCAGAGAGATGTTTGTTTCTGTCGGCGCGATGCGTGAAGAAACCTGGTGGCTGTACCGACTCTGATAACGTATCCCGAGTGAGCCATGTTTCCGTGAAACAGAGAATGTTACAATCTCTGATATCTCTCAGGAAGGCAACTCGTGCCCTAAATTCGTCCACCTTCTTATCTAGAGATTGGACTTTGGTGAGTAATATGCTCGGGAGCGGTGGATGGTGTGCTCGCCTTCTGAGTCTGACCAGTAGGCTGCTCCGTCTGCCTCTCCTGCGGCGACCATGTTGTTTTGGGTCGGGCCTCTGGGATAAGATCCCACGTCCAGGGTGGAGGTCTGAACAAAGGATCCACTTCGGGAAAGACGTATTCCTGGTCGTAATGTTGGGAAGTTGACGTCGCTTTTATACCCT
>NW_019949840.1:7894-9763 GCF_002910315.2 Salvelinus sp. IW2-2015 | reverse complement strand
ACACTAAGGTGGACGAGAAAGTCGTTTGTGATCTTGTGGGGTCTCTTGAGTCCGAGCTCAGGTCACGGGAACCCAGACAGTTGCTAAACACAGTTCCGGGACAGGGGGCAGCTAATGCTAATGTCCAGCAGAGCAAACGGGGGGATCGGATATTGCGTTGAATGGGAGCTCTAATACGGGATTGACTTTGGCTGTCAATGTTGCGGGTTAAGCTTTCACAATTGCGCCGGGCATAGGCATACAAACTACGCTATTGAACAATGGGACGTGAGGGATTCAAGCCATCACGCCACAGGTGTTGGCCCCTCGGCTCCCCCAACCATTCCTGAATCAGCCCAACTTTCAGAACATCCAGCTTCCCCAGGTACGTTAAATTGTTTGTCTTTGATATTAAATCGTTTACAAAAACATAATATTGTTCAAATAAACTCAGCAAAAAAAGAATCGTTTTTTTAAAGACCCTGTCTTTAAAAGATAATTTGTAAAAATCCAAATAACTTCACAGATCTTCATTGTAAAGGGTTTAAACACTGTTTCCCATGCTTGTTCAATCAAGTCCATATTATGGCAAGAACAGCTCAAATAAGCAAAGAGAAACGACAGCCCATCATTACTTTAAGACATGGTCAGTCGATACAGAAAATTTCATGAACGTTGAAAGTTTCTTCAAGTGCAGTCGCTAAAACCAAAAGCACTATGATGAAACTGGCCCTCATGAGGACCGCCACAGGAATGGAAGACCCAGAGTTACCTCTGCTGCAGAGGATAAGTTCATTAGAGAAATTGCAGCCCAAATAAATGCTACAGAGTTCAAGTAACCGACATATCATATCAACTGTTCAGAGGAGACTTCATTGTCAAATTGCTGCAAAGAAACCACTACTAAAAGGACACCAATAATAAGAAGAGACTTGCTTGGGTCAAGAAACACGAGCAATGGTCATTTGTCCTTTAGTCTGGAGCCAAAATGTGAGATTTTTTGTTACGACCGCTGTGTCTTTGTGAGACACGGTGTGGGTGAACGGATGATCTACATATGTGTAATTCCCACCGTAAAGCATGGAGGAGGAGGTGTTATGATGCTTTGCTGTGGCACTGATTTTATTAGAATTCAAGGCACAATACAGCATTCTGCAGCGATACACCATCCCATCTGGTTTGGGCTTAGTGGGACTTCATTTGTTTTCAACAGGACAATGACCCAACACCCCTCCAGCCTGTGTAAGGGCTATTTTACCAAGGAGAGTGATGGAGTGCTGCATCAGATGACCTGGCCTCCACAATCCCCCGACCTCAACCAAATTGAGATGGTTGGGATGAGTCGGAGGGTGAAGGAAAAGCAGCCAACAAGTGCTCAGCATATGTGGGAACTCCTTAAGACTGTTGGAAAAGCATTCCAGGTGACCTGGGTGAGAGAATGCCAAGTGTGCAAAGCTGTTCATCAAGGCAAAGGGTGGCTATTTGAATTATCTCAATATATTTTTTATTTGTTTAATACCTCCTATGAATCAAATCCCATTAACAGGATAGATTGACAACATCTGGTGAAATTGCAGAGCGCAAAATTCAAATGACAGAAATAGTCATATTTAACTTTCATGAAAATACAAGTGTCATACATCAAAATAAAGGTTAACTTCTTGTTAATCCAGCCGCTGTGTCAGATTTCAAAAAAGGCTTTACGGCGAAAGCCCACCATGCGATTATCTGAGGACAGCGCCGCGCACACAAAAGCATTAAAAAGATTTTTTCACCATGGTAGGTGCGCCACGAAAGTCAGAAATAGCGATATAATAAATGCCCTACCTTTGAAGATCTTCTTCTGTTGGCACGCCAAAAGGTCCCAGCTACATCAAAATGGTCCTTTTG
>NW_019949840.1:0-1881 GCF_002910315.2 Salvelinus sp. IW2-2015 | reverse complement strand
ATCTTTTACCAAATAGGGCTATCTTGTGTATACCAACCCTACCTTGTCACAACACAACTGATTGGCTCAGACGCATTAAGAAGGAAAGAAATTCCACAAATTAACTTTTAACAAGGCACACCTGTTAATTGAAATGCATTCCAGGTTACTACCTCATGAAGCTGGTTGAGAGAATGCCAAGAGTGTGCAAAGCTTCCATCAAGGCAAAGGGTGGCTGCTTAAACAAATCTGAAATTTAAAATATATATTTTGATTTGTTTAACACTTTTGGTTACTACATGATTCCATATGTTATTTCATAGTTTTTATGTCTTTATTATTCTACAATGTAGAAAATAGTAAAAATAAAGAAAAACCCTTGAATGAGTAGGTGTGTCCAAACTTTTGACTGATAATGTATATTTGGCTATTTCTTAGGAACTCTGATGGTGTTTATCTTTTTCCAACAGGAGGGGGAAATTGAAGCCGAGGACTTCACCAGCAGGTTATACAGAGAGCAAAACTTCTCACCTCAGCTTTACCTTGTGCATTTCCTCAAGGTTAGGAATCCTCCTGCGCACCAATCAATAAACAAAACCAAGTCATGACCCAGTCTTCAGCACCACCACCAGTTTGCTCTCACCAAACTCCAACCATTCTGACCAATTACCATATTACTGCACTGTTTCTAATGTCTGCCTTTCAGTCTGTGTCTTTCTGTACTCCAGAGGAGCCTCCCTGCTTTGTGGCAGCTCACCCCAGACTCTGCAGCCTTCATTCAGCAGAGTGGTCTCCAATAACAGGCCTCTGCCCCCACCCCCAATCTCATCACGGTGGTACTGGGTAGCCCAATCGCGCACCCTGAAGCCCCAGCCATCAGACCAAACCTCCAGTCTGTCATCAGCAAATAGGGCCAGCCTGCCCTAATTGGACTCTACCAATATATATACACCCCTCCATACAGTGCTGGACAAATATATGAGCAGCCTGTCACTTTTCTTAAATAATTCCATACATTTCTTCTAAAATAAGTTTGCATTTCAAAAAAACGTTGTCACCACACCTTATTGGATATTCAACATTGCAGAACCAATTTTGTTTTTGTAAAAATAATTTCACAATTTTAATTTTGAAAATAATGACATGGCATGGACAAAATGATTGGCACCCTGGAGCTAGTACTTGGTTGCAAGATGACTGCAGACAAAAGCTTCTTGTAGCCATCAATGAGCTTGCTGCACCTTTCTACTTGAAGTTTTGCCCAATTTTCAGCAGCAAACTGCTCTAATTATTCAATGTTGCTGTTTGTGTTGCTGTTTTCAGCTCTTGCCATAGGTTTTGGATGGGATTCAGGTCTGGACTCTTCGCTGGTCACACCAGAACAGTCCAGCATCTCTTCTTGAACTATTTATGGGTGCTTTTTGATGTGTGTTCGGAGTTGTTGTTCTTCTGTAAGACCCACAACCTTCAATGGAGACTCAGTTTTTGGATACTGAGTTGAACATTGGACTCAAACACCTGATAATCTGCTGATTTCATGTCTTGCGCACGTTCAAGTACCAGAGGCATCAAAGTAACCCTGCAGCATTATCAAACCTCTGCATCTTTGATTGTAGGGAGGGTGTTATTTTCAATGAATTATTCATTTGGTCGAAAGTAAACGCAGCACTGATCTGTATTGCCAAAGATAGGCATTTTGTTTCATTGGTCCACAGAACATTTCCCCCATGATTTAGGCTTGTTTATGTGGGTTTTTGAGCAATTCAATCAGGCTTTCTCCTTCAGCAGTGGGGCCTTCCTCTGGTTACCAACAACCAAAGGAAGCATTCCTAAGAAAATACCACTTTCCCTACAATCAATTATGGGGGAGGTTCATTAATGTTGTGTGGTTGCTTTGCTGCC
>NW_019949839.1:0-9764 GCF_002910315.2 Salvelinus sp. IW2-2015 | reverse complement strand
TTGGCACACTCGTCTTGGATCTTGACCCCTTATGGGCATGTGCTATGGTGTGGAGACCCGCTTTCTTCAGAATTGAGGGCCGGTGGTCTCTGGAGTGTCCACACTGGGAACGGTAGACCACAATTTTAGCATCTAGCGGGTGAACTGTCCATCCCTAAGAGAGACACTTTTTTTATGTTTAATATAACAGTCTCTGGAAGAACTGCCACACTGTTTATTTTAAAGGGGGGTCATTACAAAAACGGAGAAACAAAAACTGATAGTTACTTCTTGTTAATATTTTTTATAATTTGAGGATCAACTTTTGGAGATTTCCCAAACTCTGACACTTTACATTTATTTCATGCTAATGACTACTACAGAGCTTCTATAGCCAGACCAACCATTCACAGTAAACAATGGAACTACTTACAGCTTCTATAGCCCAGACACATCACGAACTAAATACTTACACAAGTTCTTGCTAATAGCCAGACACCCAATCACATATAACTATAATAATGACCGACCCTACAGCTCATAGCCAACACCAATCACAGTAAAAAACTAATATGACTTACTACAGCTTTCTATAGCAACAAACCATCACAGTAAAAGTAAACTAATGACTACACTACCAGCCTTCTATAACCCCCCAAACACCATCACCAGTAAACAAACCTAAGGACCTACCCTACAGCTGCTCGATAAGCCAGGGACCACCCACATCACCGTAACTACATGAACTACTACAACTCTATTAGCCCACAGACACGATCAACAGTTAACTAATGACTACTTACCTCATAGCCAGCCAGCCACCATCACAGTAAAATAATGAACTACTAACAGCTTCTAAGCCAGACACCATCACAGTTAAAATAATGACTACTACAGAGCTTCCCCATTAGCCAACACCATCACAGTAACTAATGCACTAACTACAGCTTCTAGAGCCAGCCACCACACCATAAATTACATGACTACTACAGCTTCTATAGCCAGGAACCACCCATCACATAACTAATGACTACTACAAGCTTCTATAGCACAGACACCATCACACGTAAAACTAATGACTACTACGCCTCTATAGCCAGACACCAACAATAGTAAACTAATGACTACTACAGCCTTCTATAGCCACGACACGTAATCACAGTAAATAATGCACACAGCTTCTATAGCCAGACACCCATCAAGTAACTAATGACTACTACAGCCTTCTAGAGCCAGACCACCATCACAGTAACATATGACTACTACACTTCTATAGCCCAACACCATCACAGGTAAAATGACTACTACACTTCGTATAGCCAGGACACCACACAGTAAATAATAATAATGACTTACACAGGCTTCGTATAGCCAGACACCATCACAGTAACTAACATGGACGTACTACAGCTCTATAGCCACGACCCATCACTATTAACTAATGACTAACTACAGCTTCTATAGCCAGACACCATTCACAAAATAATGACTACGACAGCTTCTATAGCCAGGACACCATCACCATTAAACTCTTAATGGACTACATACAGCTGCAATAGCCAACACATCACCAGTTAAATAAGCACTACTACAGCTTCCTATAGCCAGACACCATCACATAAAGAATGACTACTACAGCTTTCTCTATGCCAGAGACACCATACGCAGTAAATAAATATGACTACTACAGCTTCCTATAGCTCCCAGACACCCATCACAGAAATAATGACTACTACAGCTTCTATAGCCCAGACACCATCACAGTAACCTAAGACTACTACAGCTCCCTATAGCCAGACACCATCACAGTAAAATTAGAATGACTAACTACCAGCTTCTAAGCCAGACACCATCAGCAGTAAATAATGACTACTACAGCTTTCTATAGCCCAACACCATCACAGTAAATAATGACTACTACCAGCACTCTCTATAGCCCAGACACCATCACAAGTAATAATACTACTACAGCTTCCCTATACACAGGACAACCATTAACATAACTAATGACCTACTACACTTCTATAGCCATACACCATCACAGTAAATACATGACTACACAGCTATATACCAACACATCCACAGTAAACTAATGACACTACAGCTTCATAGCCAGACCACCATCACAGTAAATTAATGACCTACTACAGGCTTTCTAGAATACGCCAGGACACCGATCACAGTAAATAATGACTACTAACACTTCTATAGCCAGACCACATCACAGTAAAAATACATGACTACTACAGCTTCTATAGCCAGACACCATCACAAGAAAATAAAGACTACATACAGCTTCTATAGCCAACACCATCACAAATAAGACTATTACAGCTTCCTAGCTTCTATAGCCAGACACCATCACAGTAAATAATGACTACTACAGCTTCTATAGCCAGACACCATCACAGTAAATAATGACTACTACAGCTTCTGTAGCCAGACACCATCACAGCAACTACAGTACCAACCAAACACAGATGTAATGTATTTCTAACAACCGCCACAGGACTCATATAGTTTATTATCTTAATCATGGTTCCATATGAGATCATAGTCCTATACTGTAACTGCACATATGGCTTGTTAAGATGTAGTGGTGGTAACCTACCTTAGTTCTGGCCAGCACGTTGGACTTGAACTTCTCTGTGAGGACCTCAACCACGTTGGTGTGGCCACGCTCTGCAGCGATGTGCAGAGGTGACCTGTCCATCTGGAGGTTAGAGGTCAGATAATGGTAAGGTGCACATGGCAAAAAACTATTGAAACTCACTGGTGGACTACAATACAATACATAAATGGGCCAGTTTCCCTGACAGAGATGAACCCTGGTCTTGGATTAAGAGGCACTTTCAATGGAAAATCTCCATTGAGCATGCTTTTGATTAGGACTAGGCCTAATCATTATCCGGGAAAAAAACTGGTCTAAAACATGGCTGAAACAATGGGATTTAGAAGATAGGGTTTTTTGTATAATACAGTTGGGCTTCCGTCCTTCCTCCCCCACCTTGTCAGTGACATTAGGGTTGGCCTTGCTCTGGTAGAACAGTTTCAGCAGCAGCACATCTCCCTCCCAGGCAGCTATGTGGAGAGGAGTCTGTCCTTCCTCCTGTCAGACAGGAAACAACAGATGTACAACTCTACAATAACCACACCCAATAGCTGTGCTAGATGTTTTTACTGTCTCCATACCAATGTCTTGTCTATGAAAGTTTACCAGAACAGAATGCAGTGCAGAGAACAGTATATTAAGTTTGATTACTCATGCCTGTGATAGTCTTGTCTCCCTGTTTGCAAGGGGAAACTAATACACTGCCTACTCACATTTTGGATGTCTACATTGGCCCCATTCTCAATGAGGACTTTGGCTATCTCCAGGTCCGTCTTTCGGCAGCAGACATGGAGAGCTGCATCTCCACTCCCCTGAAGTACAGTATCAAACACATCATGTTGCACAGACTCCCTTTGTTGCAATGTTTCTACACAGTAGCCTGGTTCCAGATCTCTTTGTGCTGTATTGCCAACTCCTACAGTTATTGTCATGGCAAAGAATATAGGAGTTGGCAATACAGCACAAAGACATCTGGGACCAGGCTACCTATCGATGTGGACACAATGGCCACTATATCCTCAGTTTCAAAGAGAAATGGTCAGCCAGATCTACTCTTTCACAATGTTCCCTCTCTCCCAGGCCAGCACGTTGCTGCCATATGTAATGTGTAAAAAAAAAATCGATTTTAATAGTGAACATAATTACATTACAATCATTGTGCATTGTGTCATAAACACCACATGTAAATAGAAAGGCCAGACCAAGCCTGTAAACCCTTGGAGGTGGAGCCCAGAACACAATCCTCAGAAGACACACGGGTCAGTAAATCACCCAAACAAGAAATGATAAAAAACTGAAAAACACGAAAAACATATTAAACACCCTGATAAAGTGGTTTGGGAGATTTGCACAGATTTTCCTTTAGAACTGGGCTCTTTTTCTGTAAGTGCTCGTTAACCTATTATCCCATTTTCACCATGACTTATTACAGGGCTAGCCACAATTGGAAACATGTTGCTACTTTGGGCTGTATTACTAAGTCATGGTTTAATATGTCACAGAGAGTAGTTTAATAGTGCCATTAGAGCATGAAGGGAGGGAGGGAATCAAAAGACTGGTGTCATATGACATAATGTTATAAACACTAGACTGGTCTTATGTGACATAATGTTATACATACTAGACTGGTGTTATGTGACATAGTGTTATACATGCTAGACTGGTGTTATGTGACATAATGTTATAAACACTAGACTGGTGTTATGTGACATAATGTTATACATCTCTAGACTGACTGTTATTGACCATAGGTTTATACATTACTAGACTCGGGGTTGGGGGGTGGGTCGAGGTGAGTGAGGGTTGCTAGTTAATGTGCGTGGTATTACATGCTAGGACTGGTTGTAATGTGCACATAATGTATACATGCTAGACTTTTATTACATAATGTTATACATCAGACCTGCGTTTAGTGCACATAATGTTATACATGCTAGGCTGCGTGTTATGTGACATTAATGTTCGTGGCGCGGCCCTCGTATGATCTCATATCGAACCATGATTAAGCATAATAAACTATATGCATCCAATGTGCAGGGGTGTTAAAATATCATTACTATCAATCTCATGCTAGACTGGTGTCTATGTGGACCCATTAATGTTATACAGCTTTTATGACCTGCTTGTTGTAATGTGTATACATAATGTCTATACATCGCTAACTGTAGTGACAATAATGGTAACTTAGTTTGATACTGTTGACATTGCGTATGACTGGTGTTATGTGCTGTGGCATACTATAGAGTGTATGTATAGTCATTAATGCTTATAAACCAGCTAAGAACTGGTTCGATTTATGTGAACATATATTACTGTGATATTTACGACTATACATGACCTTATGTAGTAGCATGAGCCATAATGTTATACTGGACTAGTTCAACTATTTACTTCATGTGTGCAGTGACTGTCACAATAGAATAGGTCTGAGTAGTCATATTTACGTTATACTTCTGATGGATGACTCGTTATACAAGGTTATTACCTAGCTACTATAGCATAGCTTATGTGATATAAATGAGTCATATTATACTATCAACTCATGATCTTGGGTTAGATCGCCTGACATATACTACAAGCTAGCTGCCCTTGTGTTAGTTACTCCAATCCATCGAACTTACCTCTTAACTTTGAGTTGTCTTGGCTATAGAAGCTGTATTAGTCATTATTTACTGTAGGATACAGCGAGTGAATTCTACACTTTTGATACACAGACATGCCCTGTGAGTGTATTTTCTAATAACCTCTAATATCTAATATTTAATCTTCTTTGATTATGATTTATACTGCCCGTCCATCTATATATATAGCACTAAGACATCTAGATTATTTCACTCATTCCATGATACTCTTTCTTTAATTTAAAAGCGCGTTGTACAGCCAAATCAATTTCAATATGTGTGTACATAATATCATAATAACTTATTAGCCTATGTGATTTATTCTCTAATAGAGAAGACTGCTGTATATCATTATAATCATATTACAGATATGATTGTCAGTTCCCCATTATTCGCAAAACTATTAAAACCTATACTCAAAACCTACCAGATTCACTTAGTTGTAGTCTTCTCTTTACTGTTTCTGAGCCCTAAATAGCATATCGTAAGTACCTCTCAGAATTAGAATTTCACTAAGGGATGTTCATGGCCCTCCCTAACGATTCCAACTAAATGCAACCGGCTTCTGACTGAAGTATCAAATATTACTAGTCAAGGCGTAGGTTCTTGGAACTGCAATACCAAAGATCCTGACACAGACCACAAAGATATGTGTAAACAGTAGCTCTAGATCATATGACCTTTATCATTGCATAATCTGCGCAGACTCCAGTCAAGAACGCAATAGCAAAAGTATGCTGCTCGTGCATGAAACTATAGATAAAGCAATGTTAACTGTATAGAGTCAATAATATCACTAGTGAACCTGTGATTCTAGTGCTGTCGAGCAATATTGAGAGACGCATCTCCACCCAGAGCTATATATGTGCACTACTTTATCTACCCGATATTTGCGGGTTGTCCCATGAGCGTCATGACGAACGCCATAGCCTGGTCGTTAAAGGTAAGAGTTCGTCCATTATATTTATCAGGGTGTGAATATGAGTAGGTCTCACCTTGCTCTTATGAGAGACACAGCCCTGTTTCATAGTAGAGCTCTATTATATTATTACTGTTACAAGTAGGCGTAGTCCGCATAGAAGCTTTGATTTCTAGCATCTTAATTGCTAGCATGATACATCGAGCACTGAGTCTAGGCTCAATATTACACGACGTCTTATTGAGTACAGCAATTAGTATTACATGTGATGTGTCTGAAGAGGAGCAGTGATGTATAAAGCCATGAGAGGTGAATAGTCATAAAAGATACTTTGATGTTCCGCATTACGAAGCTCCAGTAGTCATTAGACTTGATGTGTCTGGCCTATAGAAGCTGATACTCATTATTTTATCAATCTTTATCAATATACGTCTGG
Organism: Salvelinus sp. IW2-2015; assembly: GCF_002910315.2. Taxonomy (NCBI): domain Eukaryota; kingdom Metazoa; phylum Chordata; class Actinopteri; order Salmoniformes; family Salmonidae; genus Salvelinus; species Salvelinus sp. IW2-2015. The sequence continues at coordinate 3,198 of NW_019949839.1, read as the reverse complement.
CCTACCTTGCTCGCGTACGACCGGCCTCTTTGCTGGAGAATTTAGCATAGGATACCTTAGTATCATTATTTACTCGTCTGCGCATACGTACCTGACTGATGGATTCTGCTATAGAAGCGTTGCTCAGCTGAGATCGACTCATTCAATATAGTGTCTGGCATATAGAAGCTTAGTAAGTGGAAGTAGCACTTGTTAGTCCTGTGAGTCTGTGTCCTGCTTAATATATAGTAATACAAAATTTAACAGCCACAATATTTATACGTTATATCGGTTTGCATGCTGGCTATACAAAGCTTATAGTCAGTTTTAATCCTTTGATGTGCATATGCTGAGATACTAGTGAGCTCTGGAGGAGCGTAAGACAGTCAATTGATCACTATACTAGTGTCTACAGTCCAGCCATATATCGTTAGCATTAAATAATAACACGATATTAGAATACTCATTAGAAACCGTACCGATTGATACCTCGCTACACTACGTAAAGCTCTACATCTGCATTAGTCCACTAGATTATACGGAATCCCGGTAACCTCGGCTTATATAAAAGCGTAAGACTACAAACAAATACTTCTAACTTATTGTCAGATGTCCTTTTACAATATATAGACACCAAGTAATTCAGTATTTCGCATAGCACCTGCTCCATTGTCTAGTTGCAATCTTTAGTATAACCAGTGTCTGAGCCTATGCCAATATTCCTAAACACACGTATCACAAGGTTCTAAGACTAGCAATACCAGCGTCCTAAGTAGATCATTAGTTCACTTCAATAGTATTTGTACTGGCGTATATATGATACGTTCCAAAGTAGTACATTCTCAATTGTTTCCATAAAATACACTCGTGTGTCATGGCTTCCATATACAACCATTTTGTAGTAGCATTAGTTACCTGTCTCTGAGCATGCGTAGTCTGTGATATATTAAAGCTGGATATAGTCATAGTTAAACACATCAGACTCATTGCGTTTCCTGACATAGATGTATTCTTGATCTACAACTTCATGTGATTACATACTTCTGATACCGTGTCGCGCGATTAGCACAACTGTTATGTACTCATGTACTACTGTATGGTGATTTGGCTTTAGTACAAGTCTATGATATATATCCCAATTCTAGGTGTACTTGTAATTGCTTTATCCGTTTCTGCCATATACTATAGCTTGCCACGCAACTTTATCAGTTATACTTGTCGCATTTGTCTGCATAGAAGCTGACTTAGAGAGTCCAAGTATTCATTAGCTATATAATAATGCTAAAACTCAAGCGAAGCGAACCATTCCCAGAGACAACTTATACTCAAATTATAAAAACATTATCCAACATTTCTGTCCGTACTGCTGTTCCGGTATTACCTAGTCTCTAATAAATACCCATGTGACCCATCCCCAGTAGACGTCCTACATATTCAATTACACGCTCTCTTCTTGGTAGATGCAGCACTTACACCTGCAGTCACAACCACCCTATCTTGCCTGCACACCTGCGTAGTATCCGTCCCTCTCTCTGATTCCTCTTCCTCCTCGACTGCAACGGCCTCACATCGTCCACCCCATCATGCCTCCATCATCTATACTCAACTCTCGTCTCAAGATACTCCTCTGCTCTGCGGTCCACAATGAGCGCCAACTTCTACATACGACTCCCACAAACCTCTCCATCTACGTGCCTCACTACTCTCACCGCCTACATACCAACACTTCGTCTATCCACTGTCTACACTCTCCTCGCTCTGTCTCTTCTCTCAAACTTCTCTCTACACAGCCATAAAGATACATAAATTACTACAAGTGATATAGTACAACTTATGCTCAAAAAAATCATATCTTCTGAAGGCATCTAACATGGTTTCCCTAGAGTTGGCCCTGCTTAACAGAATATAAGTAATAAAAATGTATCCTCTGCAGCGTATACTTATGTTCACTTTAAGGTATCCTATGGCAGACATCATGTCCAAATACAAACTAACTACCATACTATATAAGATTATCAATCCAATATATCTCTCCAGCCTACGAACCACTCTCATTCAAGTCACGCTATTGAATGCCAATGTTGTCACCCACATGCCTCTACCTATAGCTAACCTGCTCACCCAAGTCTGTTTACCTGTAGTCGCGTCTCTATAGCACTCACCTTACAGTGGAGCGATCACATGTAAGAACAACACATCCTACCAAGACACGCCCGTACAGGCCAATAACAACCTACCCACATGAGATAATATAACTATTTTCATTAAAGCCCCCTCGATAAGATGAGCAAAAAAGCTACTCGACATTATTAGCCCCAGAGAGACCTAGCCTTTTTACCAACTCATCATATAACTCCGCTAACGTCTTACCGACAAACACTATAACACCCTCTGAGAACATACACAGATATCACAATACATTTGGTACTTCGTTTGTCTGTAAAAATTGTACGATGTAGAAGGTTAGATAGAGAAAGAAAAGAAATGAGTGAAGTAAAATTAAATATAAATTGATTGGTCTTAATTATTTAGAAACCATTATAGAATAAAACTGCTAATAACACATTAGAGCACTTTATCACTCTAGGTCGTCATAAGCACATACAACTACCCTCCTCCACTCCCCTCCTCTGCCCCTTCTATATGAATCAGACTCCCAGCAGACACCCCTTCTCTGCCCACATCACTGCCAGATCTCCACAATGTCTAGTGCACGTGGCAAGAAATTGGCAGTCGAGCTCTACAATGCCCGAACTGTGACCAGATAGATGGCCTGCTCAACACCTGTCATAACGTCTAGAAGACCAAGCAAACAGAGAGAGCGAGTTAGAACCTCTACCCTTACTCATCGCAATCATAGACTGCACAGATTATATCTACTAAGATCTAAAGATCACTATATCTGTCAAACTATAAAGCATCTTAGACAATCTACTACTTTTCACTATCTCAACATCAACAACATCCCTTCCAGACTCTATCCTACTACTATCATACTCGTCCACCGCTCTCACTTTCAAATTCCTGCTCTCTCTACTCTGCTTCTCTCTACCGTATCTCACATCTTATCCTTCCATGCTTCTCAATGCTCTTGACTTGAATGTATCAAAGTAGAACACGGAGCAATATCATGTTGATGACTCAGCCACTGATAATTATCATATCTGACATGAACCGAGGCAGATGTGTTATCATTATCTCTCTCTGTATTCCTCTCTC
>NW_019949838.1:18869-21174 GCF_002910315.2 Salvelinus sp. IW2-2015 | reverse complement strand
TGCATGACTTCCCAGGTCTGACTGCAGAGGATCTGTGGTTCCAGCAGGGGGCACTGATCAGAGTAACACAGCGTGTCGACGCAGACTGGACCAGAGGAACACTGGACGGACGGGAGGGAGTGTTGCCCACTACTTACACACACGCCTGTAACACAGGTGAGCCACCCAAGAGCAGGTGAAGTTGCCCGTAGACACTGCTCTTGGGTCAGTGTTGTGTTTCCCCCAACTAATGGTTGTTAGGATTGGGAGAGGGGAAGCTGATCCTAGATCTGTACCTAAGGGACACACACATTTTGTTCACAGAGTTTAACCATACTTCATGCTCCTCTCTGCAGCCCAGCCAATGAGGGACCAGCCTGTGGCCAAGGGCGTGGCCAAGGTCCTGTTTGATTTCAGTGCAGAGAGTGAAGATGAACTCTCACTAAAGGTAGGCCTGCTCAGCTCTGTGAGTGTCAGGGTTTTCCGTTACAGGCTGACTACACCGCTGGCGAGCGTTGCAAAATAAATTTAGAAATCTATGTTATTCAATTATTGCMCCAACGAGCGTCTGTGTTGCCAAGGGCTGACACGGAACCGAAACCGACTGTGTGTGTGCGCCATCGTGCATTCATTTATTTTGTCCCCCCCACACCAAACGTGATCACGACACGCAGGTTAAAATATCAAAACAAACTCTGAATCAATTACATTAATTTGGGGACAGGTCGAAAAGCATTAAACATTTATGGCAATTTAGCTAGCTAGCTTGCACTTGCTAGCTAATTTGTCCTTTTTAGCTAGCTTGCTGTTGCTAGCTAATTTGTCCTGGGATATTAACATTGAGTTGTTATTTTACCTGAAATGCACAAGGTCCTCTACTCCGCCAATTAATCCACACATAAAACGGTCAACCGAATCGTTTCTAGTCATCTCTCCTCCTTCCAGGCCTTTTCTTCTCTTGACTTTATATTGCGATTGGTAACTTTCATAAATTATGTGCATTACCGCCACTGACCTCGTTTGTCTTTCAGTCACCCACGTGGGAATAACCAATGAGGAGATGGCACNTAGAATATACATTTTTGTAATGATGTGCAAATAGTTGAAGTACAAAAGGGAAAATAAACTCTCTCCCCTCTTTCCCTCTCTCTCTCTCTCTCCCCCTCTGTCTCGCTCTCACTATCCATCCTCCGTCTCTCCCCCCTCTCTCTACCAGGCAGGGGAGGTGGTAATGGGTGGAGGCAGTAGATGAGGAGTGGTATCTGGGGGATGCAGGAGGGAGGCGAGGCCTGGTCCCCAAAAACAACCTGACACCTCTGCCTGTCAACTACAAATAGGAGTATGGATGTACACTGTGTGTTAGAGAGAGACTGTGTTAGAGAGAGACCGTGTTAGAGAGAGACCATGTTAGAGAGAGACTGTGTGAGAGAGCGAGAGACTGTGTGAGAGAGCGAGAGACTGTGTGAGAGAGCGAGAGACTGTGAGAGAGAGCGAGAGACTGTGAGAGAGAGACTGAGTTGGTGTGGGAGAGGTAAAGAGAGAGAGAGACTGAGTTGGTGTGGGAGAGGTAAAGAGAGAGAGAGAGAGACTGAGTTGGTGTGGGAGAGGTAAAGAGAGAGAGCGTGTTGACAGGATACCCACCACTCACCAACGTGGTTACCTTGAGAGACGAAGCTGTCTGTTTACATCAGAGTAGGATAAGGAGTTACTAGATAGAGCAAACATATTATATTTCAGAACTGAAACCCAATCCTGTTGAAGTCGGAAGTTTACATACACCTTAGCCAACTACATTTAAACTCAGTTTTTCACAATTCCTGACATTTAATCCTAGTAAAAATTCCCTGTCTTAGTTCAGTTAGGATCACCACTTTATTTAAGAATGTGAAATGTCAAAATAATAGAAGAGAGAATGATTTATTTATTTTATCACATTCCTAGTGGGCTAGAAGTTTACATACACTCAATTAGTATTTGGTAGCATTGCCTTTAAATTGTTTTACATGGGTCAAATGGTCAATTGGCCTATTAGAAGCTTCTAAAGCCATGACATAATTTTCTGGAATTTTCCAAGCTGTTTAAAGGCACTGTCAACTTAGTGTATGTAAACTTCTGACCCACTGGAATTGTGATACAGTGAATTATAAGTGAAATAATCTGTCTGTAAACAATTGTTGGAAAAATGACTTGTGTCATGCACAAAGTAGATGTCCTAAACGACTTGCCAAAACTATAGTTTGTTAACAAGAAATGTGTGGAGTGGTTGTAAAACGAGTTTTAATGACTCCAACCTAAGTGTATGTAAACTTCTGACTTCAACTGTATA
>NW_019949838.1:11402-15179 GCF_002910315.2 Salvelinus sp. IW2-2015 | reverse complement strand
AATTTAAAGGCAATGCTACCAAATACTAATTGAGTGTATGTAAACTTCTGACCCACTGGGAATGTGATGAAAGAAATAAAAGCTGAAATAAATCATTCTCTCAACTATTATTCTGACATTTCACATTCTTAAAATAAAATGGTGATCCTAACTGACCTAAGACAGGGAATTTGTTCTAGGATTAAATGTCAGGAATTGTGAAAAACTGAGTTTAAATGTATTTGGCTAAGGTGTTTGTAAACTTCCGACTTCAACTGTATTCATTTGTGGATTTACATCGTCCATTTCGTATGATAGGTTACGAATTTTTCAAAATGTATGATATATTATGAATTCCAGCTAGGTGGCGAACATTAGCTAGACATTATGATTATGTTTAGGAGTTAGATTAAATGGTTAGGGTTAAGTGAAGGGGTTAGTTAAAAGGGTTAAGGTTATGGTTAGGGGAAGGGTTATCTCAAATCAAATGTATTTATATAGCCCTTCGTACATCAGCTGATATCTCAAAGTGCTGTACAGAAACCCAGCCTAAAACCCCAAACAGCAAGCAATGCAGGTGTAGAAGAACAGTGGCTAGGAAAAACTCCCTAGAAAGGCCAAAACCTAGGAAGAAACCTAGAGAGGAACCAGGCTATGAGGGGTGGCCAGTCCTCTTCTGGCTGTGCCGGGTGGAGATTATAACAGAACATAACCAAGATGTTCATAAATGACCAGCAGGGTCAAATAATAACAATCACAGTTATCTAACATGCAAAGTAGATAATAAGTAGTAAGTAGTTGAAATGTTGCTAAAATGCTCAAGTTGTCTGTGATGTGATTCAATTTACTGTATATCTGGACATTCCATATTGACTTTTTAATCCCAATAAAATCATGATTAAATATTGTAATACAACTGGTTTCATGTCATTATTGAGATGACTTTTCAGACCACCCTCACGAGATTCAAACTCTCAACTTTTGGGTTGCTAGACGTTCGTGTTATACACACACCCAACCACCCAACTTTAATTTTTGCCTTAAGTAACCATCTGTCTTATGTAACCATACCAAACATAACATAACAATAATAAAAGGAGTGTCTCTGATTTACGTACAGAGCAATACGAAAAGCTCTGAGACCAGGTTGCCTTTTTCCTAATATTCCGGTAAGGACTATATTATCTTGTTGTTTCGTCTCATTCTGTTTTCTTGCTGGTCCAATTCATCTTCTAAAGATTGCAAGTTTGTTTCCAAAAGGTTAAACACTCCTTGTTTGTGCGTGTCTGACATGAGCTAATCTACTTTTTTAACAACAGATTGTAACAGTTTGTTGTGGTGAGCATTGAGAGCATTTTAGCGATGTTTTCCTGGATCTCCATCAGCTGTTCATTACTCTGCTTCTCCAAGTTGCTCCTCTCAGGGAAGCCATGTTGGAATCATGTCGCCACGTCGCTTTACCAACTGATTGGTTCGCCGTTGTACATAACAGACCGTTCACTCTCTCCCAGTTGCTGGAAATATTTTGATTTATCGATCAAAGAAGTTGTAAACATCATTCAGACAGGCTAACACCATGATATTCTACTGTAGGGAAGTTGTAAACTCTATTCAGACAGGCTAACACCATGATATTCTACTGTGGGGAAGTTGTAAACTCTATTCAGACAGGCTAACACCATGACATTTTGTAATGGTTTTATTACCAAGACAACAGAAGAAGGTCGTTGAGTAACTCAGCTGACAAGTCAATGGCATCCTCCTGCTGAATAGAAGGTCTGCTGTGGCGTGAGTAAGCTGTGTTTTGTCTTTAGTAACATGTCTGTAATAATGATTAGCTGTAGTTCAGTCTATTGCAGTGTGTATATACTGTATATGTTATTGAATTGTTGTATTTATTAATATATATTAAATGAATGAAACGGATAATGACAAAATACTGTCAACAATAAAATACCATTGTTATCCAAAAATGATTAATTACAAAATATTAAAACAATAGTAATTATATAACATTATTAAGTCAAACTTGACATTAGTGTTTTATAAACATCATTTATAAAGTTATTTATAATGAATCTATTGTTATGACATGGAAAATACAACACCAACATGGCTTCTTCTGTGTCCAAACTCTCCTTGGCTGGTTCTGATTTTCAAKCCTTTTTTCTGAATTGTGTTCCCTCCCCCTTTAGAAACTCACTCGCCAGCTTGTCTCAGCCAGTCAGGGTGAAGGGGAGGAGTCACGAGACAGGAAGGAACACACTCTGGACCAATAACACTCCTCCTACGTGCAAAAAGTAATGTTACTAGTGATGTCACCACTCGTTTCACCGGGCACTTCGCTACTGATGTCAATGAGGGCATGGCCAGTGATGTCACTGGGTGCGTCGCCAATCAGGTCACCATCAGAGACGTCACGAATGAAGTCACCACTCGCAGTGATGTCAGCGGAAGTGTCACCAGTGATTTCAACGAGGGCGCCACTGATGTCCGCGGTGGGCGTGTCGCCAGTGATGTCACCAGTGTGCGAAACCCCTGCATTGGTCTCAGATCGTTTCTCCTCGCTGTCCTCGTCCCAATCAGAAGAAATGAACCCGGAGGGGGCGGAGTAAGAGTGTGGCTTTGGGGTGTGGCCTAGCACCTGGTAGTGACCCGACAGAGGGGAGGCGGGGACGGAGACGGTTTCCGTGACGATGATGTCTTGCTCTGACCCCCCCTGGGACGCAGCCGACAGGAGACCTAATAATAATAATAATAATTTCATTACAAGATAATCTCAAAGTGCAAAAAATGTTTTAAACGTTCAAATAAAATAATACTAATGTATTACAATTGTAAAGCACTTTTCATTACGAGATAACCTCAAAGTGCATAAAATAAATAAACTGACTAATAATGTAAATATAACAGATCAGAAATACCAAATCTATAACTGTATGACCTGTGTGTTCAGGACAAGACCAGACAGAAACTGTGTGTTCAGTGTGTTCAGGACGGCCAGACAGACCTGTGTGTTCATGTGTTCAGGATGGCAGACAGACCTGTGTGTCCAGAGACAGCCAGACAGACCTGTGTGTTCAGTGTGTGCAGAGAGCACCTGTGGTTCGGACGCAACAGACTGTGTGTTCAGGCAGACGCCAGACAGACCTGTTGTTCAGTGTGTTCAGGACGCCAGACAGACCTGTGTGTTCAGTGGTGCAGAGACGACCTGTGTGTTCAATTGTTCTTCAGGATGGCCAGACAGACCTGTGTGTTAGGACAGCCAGACAGACCTGTGGTTCAGTGTGGCAGAGAGACTGTGTGTTCAGTGACGGCCAGACAGACCTGTGTGTTCAGTGTGTTCAGGACGGCCAGACAGACCTGTGTGTTAGTGTGTTTCAGGACAGCCCAGACAGACCTGTGTGTTCAGTGTGTCCAGAGAGACCTGTGTGTTCAGTGTGTTCAGGACGGCCGACAGACCTGTGTGTTCAGTGTGTTCAGGACGCCAGACAGACCTGTGTGTTCAGTGTGCCAGAGAGACCTGTGTGTTCAGTGTTTCAGGAGCAGCCAGAGACTGTGTGTTCAGTGTGGGCAGAGAGACCTGTGTGGTTCAATGTGTTCGGTGGCCAGAACAGACCTGTGTGTTTCAGTGTGTTCAGGACAGCCAGACAGACCTTGTGTGTTCAGTGTGGCCAGAGAAGACCTGTGTGTTCAATGTGTTCAGGATGGCCAGACAGACCTGTGTGTTCAGTGTGTTTCAGGCGGCCAGACAGACCTGTGTTGTTCAGTGTGGCCAGAGGGACCTGTGGTGTTCAG
>NW_019949838.1:4293-11132 GCF_002910315.2 Salvelinus sp. IW2-2015 | reverse complement strand
CAGAATTTGAGAGAAATTAGCTTTTGTGACGTATGGAAGAATTCTGTGATCTTTTATTTCAGCTCGTGAAACATGGGACCAACACTTTACATGTTGCGTTTATATTTTTAGGAACATCTATCCAAAATATGTCACACAAGTTTTTTACTTTACACAAAATATCATGACGTTAATGAGAGTCAAAATGTAAAATATGTGTGAAGGTCTAAATAAATCAAAAAGCCGCTGTGTCGAACCCTTTCGACAACGGGGAGATGTTACTGATGTGCTTTGTGTCTGTCGCCAAGTTTTGGATTTCCACACAAAATTACTTCTTTACTTATTTTATGTTTTAAGGAAGTGTGTAGGTCACATTCTGTATCATACAGCTATGAAAGTTATATATTTAGAACCACCTGCTCGATTGGAATCCAGCGATGTCTGTGTTAGTGTCATAGAACTGTCTAGTTTTTTGTGTTCTGACTTGTAAAACAGGATGAGTAAAATAAGTAATGTAAACATATCAGTAATTACCAGGAAGCTCTACAACATAATTTGTTTAAAATTAGGAAATGTTTGAAAACTGGCATCAGGTTGAGGGATCTGATTTGGATTAAACCTCATAGCAAGGCAGTTTTATGATGTGGAGATTTCATGCTGGTCTGTCTTAAAATAAACACTGTCTTTGGCAGGAGGAAAACCAAACATGGATGAACCAGAGACGTCCAAACCAGCAAGACGACACCTCTGCTCCCAGATTGGAAAGAGTTTTACCAAGTTAGGAAGCCTGAAAAGACATGAGAGGACACACACAGAACCGAAGCCACAAAATTGCGCCCAGTGTGGAAAGAGTTTTAGCCACTTAGGAAATCTGAAAGCTCATGAGCGAACACACACACGGGAGAGGCCTTTCCATTGCTCCCAGTGTGGAAAGAGTTTTAAGCGGTTAGACACCCTCAAAACTCACYAGCAAATACACACAGGGGAGAAGCCATACCATTGCGTCCAGTGTGGAAATAGTTTTAGCCAGTCAGGAAGCCTGAAAGTTCATGAGCGAATACATACAGGGGAGAAGTCATACCTTTGCGCACAGTGTGGAAAGAGTTTTATCCAGTCAGGAAGCCTGAAGGAACACATGAGACTGCACACAGGGGAGAAGCCTTACTACTGCTCACATTGTGGAAAGCGTTTTAACCATTTAGTTAGCATGAAAAGACATGAGAGGATACACACAGGAGCGAGGCCACACCCTTGCTCCCAGTGTGGCAAAAGTTTTAAGCGGTTAGACACCCTCAAAGCTCATGAACGAATACACACAGGGGAGACACCATACCATTGCACCCAYTGTGGAAATAGTTTTTGCCAGTCAGGAAGCCTGAAAGTTCATGAGAGAATACACACAGGGGAGAAGCCATACCAATGCTCCCAGTGTTCAAAGTGTTTTACCCATTTAGGAAGCATGAAGGAACACATGAGACTGCACACAGAGGAGAAGCCTTAAAAATGTTCAGACTGTGGGAAGACATTACTCATCACAGTCACTTAAACGTCATGTGAAAATCCACACAGAAGAGAATAATGACTTCATGTTTCACATCACATTGACTTAAAATTCACCAGAGAACTTACACAGTGCTCCCATTGTCTTATATTGTTGACTGAGAATGTGTTTCCCTGTTTTTACCATATGAAATTGAATTGTACAAAGTATACTCAAACATATATTTGTATGTTTTTACTAGAAAACATGAATTGAATATGGAGTCTGTCAGTTTGAATATAGAGTAGATCAGATTCCATGTGTTTAAATGGTCCTTTTTTAAACTCTGACTATGTGTGTGTTTATCTGGGTGTGTCATTCCTCCAGCACTACAGATAGTCAAGTGATATTTGGTTGTGATGCATTTGTTCCATTGTTTACATTTGCATTGTTGGCCCACTGATCATTTAATGACATGAAAATGTTCACAGACTCTGTAATGGAACATGTTAATTGTATGTGTGTCCACATAACTGAATATGTGACTAACCTTGTGAAACTGTCCTATTATAATCTCCTGTTCCTGGGAGTATCATCCTGTGTTGCAAACCAGCTGCACCTGTGTCCTTGTATGAATAAAGTTATTTTATGAAGTCCCAGGAACAGGAAACTGTAAAGATATTTGCACACCACCCAATTCTTCAGAATTCAGAATGTCTACACTGCACTGTGTAACTCTGTTATTCTCTCAAAGCTCAGAAATAAAGAATCTTGGTTTGACTTGGACWCCACCCAACTGGCAACCTAAATCCAATGACAGGTGACATTTTGTGTTGATTTCATGTTGAATTCACTTTAGTTGACGACTCAAAGAAATGTAAATAGAAACTAGATGTTGAACTGACGTCTGTGCCCAGTGGGCTGGTTTGAATAAGCGGCAGGTGTTGGATCAATATCCACCTTAGTTTAGATTCTTCAAAGTAGCCACCCTTTGCCCTGATGACAGCTTTGCACACTCTTGGCATTCTCTCACCAGCTTCATGAGTTGTCACCTGGAATGCATTTAAGATTAACAGGTGTGCCTTCTTGAAGTAATTTGTGGAATTTCTTTCCTTAATGCATTGAACCAGCAGCTGAGTTGGGGGGGGGGGGGTATACAGAAGATAGCCCTATTTGGTAAAAGACCAAGTCCATATTTGCCAGAACAGCTTAAATAAGCAAAGAGTAACAATGTCCATCATTACTTTAAGACACGAAGTCAGTCAATCCGGAAAATTTTCAAGAACTTGAAAGTTTCTTCAAGTGCAGTCGCAAAAACCATCAAGCGCTATGATGGAACTGGCTCTCATGAGGACCTGCACAGGACAGAAGATCCAGAGTTACCTCTGCTGCAGGGATAAGTATCATTAGAGTTACCAGCCTCACGAATTGCAGAGGATAAATTCAGCCTCAGAAATTGTAACCCAAATTAATGCTTCACAGAGTTCAAGTAACAAGTAACAGACACATCTCAAGATCATCTGTTCAGAGGAGACTGCGTGAATCAAATCAAATCAAATGTATTTATATAGCCCTTCTTACATCAGCTAATATCTCAAAGTGCTGTACAAGAAACTCAGCCTAAACCCCAACAGCAAGCAATGCAGGGTGTAAGAAGCACGGTGGCTAGGAAAAACTCGTTAGAAAGGCCAAAACCTAGGAAGAAACCTAGAGAGGAACCAGGCTATAGGGGTGGCCAGTCCTCTTCTGGCTTGTGCCGGGTGAGATTATAACAGAAATCGGCCAAGATGTTCAAATTTCATAAATGACCAGCATGGTCAAATAATAATAATCACAGTAGTTGTCGAGGGTGCAGCAAGTCAGCACCTCAGGAGTAATGTCAGTTGCCGATCATTAAGAGTATCTCTTATCAGGCCTTCATGGTCGAATTGCTGCAAAGAAACCACTACTAAAAGGACACCAAATAAGAAGAAAAGACTTGCTTGGCCAAGAAACACGAACAATGGACATTAGACCGGTGGAGAATCTGTTCCTTTGGACTGATGAATCCAAATTTGAGCTTTTGTTTCCAAACGCAGTGAGACAAGACTAACTACCAATTGACAAATTGGGACGAAAGGGTGTAAAAATATATAATTAATATTCATTTTTAAAAGTTGCCCCAAATATTTAACTTAATTTTTTTTTTTTTTTTAACTTGAACCACTACATATATCAATGTCGAACCCTTGAGACAACGGGGATGTTACTGATGTTACCTTTTGTGTTCTTCAAATGTATATAAAAATAAAATAATAAAACGTTTGACTTCTTTTACTTATTTTATGTTTAAGGAATTGTGGTAGGTCACATGTCTGTATCATACAGCTATAAGGTTATATATTTACAACCACTTGCTCGATTGGAATCCAGCGACGTCTGTGTCTTCAGTGTCATAGACTGGTCTAGTTTTTTTGTTGTTCTGACTTGTAAAATGAGATGAATAATTAATGTAACATATTACCAGGAAGCTCTACAACATTTGTTTTAAATCACAACAAGATTCTTTTAAAATGATGAATGTTTGAAAACTGACCTCAGGTATTGGAAGGATCTGATATCGATTAATTGCGACGATTTTTTCTATGTGAATATTCTCAAATCGGCATAAAACAATATATGCCTTTTCCCACAGAAATGTTTCTATAAACAGACCTTATCACAGATAAAAGGCTTTGCGTGATGAACGTAAGTGCATTCCATGTACGAATGAAAAATACAAGTTAAATTGGGGGGTTTCCACTCTCATTTTTCAACACTGACTGCAAAACCCTTTGGAGTAAAAGTGAACTCCGTGCTAAATTGTGCAGATATATCAGTCCAGCTGATTGATATCGACAGACTATTGGGAACCACATATCAACCTAATATGTGGGAGTTAGAATGCTGCCTCCCCTTTTCCCTCAAAAGCAGGCTTCTGATTCGATCAAAGAAGAGGAAAAACACAATAGAATTTGAACAGTTTTGAAATTAGGAGAAGCAAGAGATAGAGAGTTTGTTCATTTATATTTCCATTTCAGTTTCACTTACTTAGCTACAAATGCAGCTAGGAAGTTTAGCCTACTCAACACCTGGCTCAAACAGAAGGGATGCTACCGCTAAAAAAATGGTCCTCCCTCGTCTTAAACGGCAATTGGACCGCCATGTTAGGGTGGTGGACCATTCTTGTACAGTATGGGAAACTGTTGAAGCTGAAAAACCCAGCAGCGTTGCAGTCTGGCACTACTACATACCATAACTACCATACTCTACTGACCCATACCATTCAAACTTTAAATATTTTTGTCTTCTTCCCATTAACCCCTCTAGCAGGGGCAACACACACAATCATGCCATCAATTGTCTCAAGGTTTAAAATCCATATTTTAACCTGTTTCCCCCTTTCATCTACACGGATTTGAAGTGGAGTTTAACTTGTAGTGCATCAGTAAGGTGCTCATAGCCTTTAGCCTGGATTCACTGGTCAGTCCTAAGTCATGAAGAGCCAGGTGTCTTTAATGTTTTGTAGACTTCAAGTTTTTTGGGGGGTATAGCACTCAGATTAATCAGTGCTATTTGCATTGTGATGCTTTGTTGTGTTTACAGATGATTTGTATCTTATAGAGCGTGCTTTAAGGGATAGTATGGTACATCTGATAAAAAGAATGTGCAAAAGGAACAGAGCAAATGTGTTTTTAAACACTACCTATTCATGGAAGTTTTAATTCATTCATCTTACATAATCATATTGAGCTTCTACGTCTGCTGTACAGGAAAGTTATTATTTGTAAGGAAAAAACATCAGCTTATTGTTCATGTATATGACGGTTCCTTATACATTAAAAGTTGTATACTATTGTTTCCAAACTGCGTTAAGCCCATCCAGTCAGCAGAAGCGGTGTGCAAATACTTTCAGACGTGCTTCTGAGTGACAGTATAATTTCCTGGACGGGTCGTTCTTCAGGAAGCAACAAGGCGGCTACTCTTTCAACCGCCTCGCTAGCTGCTAGCCAAACATAAAACTGAAAAGATTGACGCTTTCGACCATGTTAAATGTACATTAGCTAATCTCAGATGTGTAAACGCAGTTAGTTGACGTATCCAACTGGTTAACTTTAACCTAATTTGCTTGATTCAATTTGCAAGACGTTAACATTATTGAATACGAGCTAGACTAGGCTGTCGCTTAATCTTAGACGTAGCTACTAACATCCGCGCACAGATGCACTCACTAAACTTACTCCTTCCCCGATTAAACAGAAGAAGAGGTCTTTGCTGTTTGAGAAAGAGCTCTGGCGCTGAATCAATGTGTGGAAGAGCGAGGAGGGTATTAACAGTGAAAGAAGAGGAAGAAACCTTTTCATAATGAAAAGAAGGAGGAAGAGGAGGTCTTGTTATAGGAAACAGAAGAGAAAGAATCCGTTTAAGAGAGAAGAAGATGCTATCTCAATAAAGGAAGAGGAAGACGTTTTTGAGTGAAAGAGAGGAGACAGAAGAAGTTCGAAATGAAAAAGGAGGAAGATGCCAATTACATTGGAAGAACTGTTTGTTGTAAAAGAGGAAGAGGAGGGCTATCTAATTAAAGATGGGAGGAATACGTTTTAGGGAGTTGAAAGAGGGGAGACAGAAGAAGCTTTCAGAATGAAAATAGGAGGAAGAGGAGGCTATCACGTTGAAAGAGAAAGAGGATGATATTAAGTGAAAGAAAGAGTAGAAGTTTCAGAATCAAAAAGGAGGAGATGCGCATAACATTGAAAGAAGTGGAAGAACTTTTGGAGTAAAAAGGGAAGCGAGGCTATACAATTAAAAGGAGGAAGAGTTTTAGTGAGTGAAAAGGAGGGAGGAGGAGTCTCAGAATAACCCGATTACACCAGTGAGTATATGACGTTAAAACAGGGGAACAAACTGATGCAGTTGTTTGAACTATGTGGTTTTTAAGGGCATCTCTCTTCAGTTCGACCTAATATGTTGTTACATGCTACTGTAGGAATTGTTTGATAGGGCAATCTGCCATTGGTACATATATTAGGGGACTTTTAAATTTGTGCAACATTGAGATTTGTCGAACAACCCTTTAAACATTTGATTTTAGGCCCGTTAAGAGAATATTATCGCTTATTGTAAGACCCGTTTGTGATTTTTAATAGACGGTCATTAAAGTTTACCACCTGTTTGTAATGTGTTCATTTCTTTTACGGGCATACTATCGTGGATCCTCTTGGGAGCCTCAACAACATCCTGACCTGACGAGGCAGGAGAAAAGTCCTCTCCAGAATCAGAACACCAGAATGTAAGGCTTGGTTGTGTTCTAGCATACACCTTGCTGGGTTTCTGTAAAGCACTTTCATTGACAACCAGTGAT
>NW_019949838.1:0-1304 GCF_002910315.2 Salvelinus sp. IW2-2015 | reverse complement strand
AGGAAAAGATCCACTTTTAGACCAGTAAGTAAAATAGGTTTTTGCTTCTCATGCTAATGCAGTTGTTTAAATGGTCGCATATATTTTTTGTTGATTTTTATATATATATATATATAAATTTCTTGTTAACCTCACTAGAGTATGTGGGACGGTAGCGTCCCACCTCGTCAACAGCCAGTGAAACTGCAGGGCGCCAAATTCAAAACAAAAATCTCATAATTTAAATTCCTCAAACATACAAGTATTTCACACCATTTTAAAGATACACCTGTTGTAAATCCAGCCAAAGTGTCCGATTTCAAAAAGGTTTTTACGACGAAAGCACACCAAACGATTATGTTAGGTTAGAGCCATGTCACAGAAAAATACATCAATTTTTCCAGCCAAAGAGAGTAACAAAAAGCAGAAATAGAGGTAAAATTTACTTCTCTTAAAACTTCTTATGGCTGCTGTACAGATATCGGTACAACATCCGGGGAAATTTCATAATAACTAACTAAAATAAAACGTCATTAAACATTCTTGAAAATGCAAGTGTCTTACATGCTTCAAAAGATTAGAATCTTGGTTAATCAAATTACGTTTTCCGATTTAAAATAGCTATTACAGAGAACAAATGCCATGCTTTTGTTTGAGAAGAGCGATCAACAACAAACATTTTCCGCCATGACAGGTTTGACAAATTCACATCTGAAGGTAAAATTATGATATACATTCTGATATCTTGCTCTTATTTCTCTTCCCGAGGGTCCCAGTGATCAAACAAAGTGCCGTTTTCTTTGATAAAATCCATTTTTGTAGTCTAAAACTAAACATTTTGGAAACCGTTTGCCTCGCGACTTCCATCTCTATCAACTTTTTACGGAGCATTCGACRTAATTACATACAGTAAACAATCGTTTATCTAGTCATGGTTGGTTTCATTGCAATCCTCTGGATGTTTGCAACACAGCCAGACGTAACTGTTTTTTTTGCGGGGAGTATTGACCGAAGTGAGCTGATTTGACGACAACAAGCAATGACATCTTTGCGCACCAGTAATATTGGCGAAGCTTCGTTGATTGACTGTATTTCTGCCCAATGACCACAGATCTTCTTGAAATCTAGCTGGGTAGATAGCCAATGAGTTGAGGTAAATGCCAGTATGTGATGTTATGGGTTGGACCACCATCCCTTGTTTGTGAACGCTAGCGTAACAAACGTTCTTTCGCCATAGACCTTCGGACTAGTTGCAGCAGAGCTCATTACGCACGGAATTTGTTTGGAATAGTTTTGAAAGTAGTTTTTGTTAAAAGTGTTATTTG
>NW_019949837.1:10517-13045 GCF_002910315.2 Salvelinus sp. IW2-2015 | reverse complement strand
CATGTTTACCTCATCTGGTCCAGTAGTTATAACACTGACCTCTAATACATGTTTAGCTCATCTGGTCCAGTAGTAGTTATAACACTGACCTCTAATACATGTTTACCTCATCTGGTCTCTGGTCCAGGAGACGACAGCTGTTTCACGGGCTCCTAACCAATTGTGCCATTGGTGTGTTGTTTTATGTTGAACATAATGTTTCTGCCACCGTCACCTATGTCCGAAAATAGCTTCTGGATATCAGGACAGTGATTACTCACCTCGTACTGGACAAAGATTTTTTCTTTAACGAGTCGGACGTGAAGGATTTACATCAGACACCCGACAAGGCCCAAATCCTCATCATTCGCATGAGAAAGAGACGGGGACGTAGGTCAGGGTACCTTGTAAGGATCCTACGGTGACTGGGTAATCTGCCTCTACCATCAGTCCTATTAGCCAACGTACAATCATTGGATAACAAAATATATGAGCTATGATCACGTATATCCTACCAACGGATCATTAAAAACCGAGTCGTGGCTGAACGACAACATGGATAAACAGCTGATGGGTTTAACGCTGCATCGGCAAGATAAAACAGCTGCCTTCGGTAAGACAAGGGGTGGCGGTCTGTGTATATTTGTAAATAACAGCTGGGGCACAAAATCTAATATTAAGGAAGTCTCAAGGTTTTGTTTGCCTGAGGTAGAGTATCTCATGATAAGCTGTAGACCACACTATTTACCAAGAGAGTGTTCATCTATATTTTTCGTAGCCGTCTATTTACCACCACAGACCGATGCTGGCACTAAGACGGCACTCAACCAACTCTATAAGGCCATAAGCAAACAAGAAAATGCTCATCCAGAGGCGGCGCTCCTAGTGGCCGGGGACTTTAATGCAGGAAACTGAACTCCGTTTTACCTAATTTGTACCAGCATGTTAACAGTGCAACCAGAGGGGGAAAGAAACTCTAGACCACCTTTACTCCACATACACCATAACTCCTCCTGATTCCTGCTTACAAGCAACAATTAAAGCAGGAAGCACCAGTGACTCGGTCAATAAAGAAGTGGACAGATGAAGTAGATGCTAAACTACTGGACTGTTTTCCTAGCACAGACTGGAACATGTTCCGGGGTTCTTCTGATGGCATTGAGGAGTACACCACATCAGTCACTGGCTTTATCAATAAGTGCATCGATGACGTCGTCCCCACAGTGACCGTACGTACATACCCCAACCAGAAGCCATGGATTACAGGCAACATCCGGACTGAGCTAATGGGTAGAGCTTCCGCTTTTCAAGGAGCGGGACTCGAACTGGGAAACTTATAAGAAATCCCTCTGTGCCCTTGGACAAACCATCAAACAGGCAAAACGTCAATACAGGACTAAGTTTGAATTGTACTACACCGGCTCTGATGCTCGTCGGATGTGGCAGGGCCTGCAAACCATTACAAACTACAAAGGGAAGCACAGCCGAGAGCTGCCCAGTGACACGAGCCTACCGGACAAGCTAAACTACTTCTATGCTCGCTTCGAGGCAAATAACACTGAAACAGGCATGAGAGCACCAGCTGTTCCGGAAGACTGTGTGATCACGCTCTCCGCAGCCGATATGAGTAAGACCGACAGGTTAACATTCACAAGGCTGCAGTGCCAGACGGATTACCAGGACGTGTACTGCAAGCATGCGCTGACCAATTGGCAAGTGTCTTCATTGACATTTTCAACCTCTCCCTGTCCGAGTCTGTAATACCAACATGTTTCAAGCAGACCACCATAGTACCTGTATCATGAACACTAAGGTAACAACCTAAATGACTACCGACCCATAGCACTCACGTCTGTAGCCATGAAGTGCTTTGAAAGGCTGGTCATGGCTCACATCAACACCATCATCCCAGTAACCTTAGACCCACTCCAATTTGCATACCGCCCAAACAGATCCACAGATGATGCAATCTCTATTGCACTCCACACTGTCCTTTCCTACCTGGACAAAAGGAACACCTACGTGAGAATGCTGTTCATTGATTACAGCCCAGCGTTCAACACCATAGTACCCTCAAAGCTCATCACTAAGCTAAGGACCCTGGGACTAAACACCTCCCTCTGCAACTGGATCCTGGACTTCCTGACGGGATAGGTAACGACACTTACGCCACGCTGATCCTCAACACGGGGGCCCCTCAGGGGTGCGTGCTCAGTCCTCTCCTGTACTCCCTGTTCACTCATGACTGCACGGCCAGGCACGACTCCAACACCTTCATTACATTTGCCGACGTTACTTTTTTCTCTTATTCTTATCCGTATTTTTTTAAACTGAACTGTCAGTTAGGGGCTCGTAAGTAAGCATTTCACTGTAAGGTCTACACATGTTGTATTCGGCGCATGTGACTAATACAATTTGATTCGATTTTATTTGAAAATGAGCCACCTATGACCACTGTGGTGGAGTTTACCACTGTATCTGCTGTGGTGGAGTTTACCACTGTATCTGCTGTGGTGGAGTTTACCACTGTATCTGCTGTGGTGGAGTTT
>NW_019949837.1:5238-9772 GCF_002910315.2 Salvelinus sp. IW2-2015 | reverse complement strand
GGCTTGTCGCTTCTAGTTCCCGACAATGCAGTAGCCATATCGAACAGTAATGCTTAACAATTTCACCACAACTACTCTATATCCACAATGTCATTTTTGTCTTTCCGACATCATGTCTTGTCCCCGTGCTTCCCTCTGCTGGTCTTTATAAGGTTCTTTCGCGCCTCTTTCCTATCCCCTCTCTCTCAACCTCCCTCCTCCCTCTCACGCTCTCTCTCTCTAATCGTTCCCGTGTCCTGCTACGCAGCTTTTCTCATTCTCCTAAACGACCTCATTTACTCTTCACACTGTCCCCCTATTCTTGCCTCTATTAGAGTCTCCTATTTCTCCCTTCTGTTTTTCCGCTTCTTGTCCTTCGTCGGATCTTGCTTTGATGTTTGCCTGTCTGTGTCCCTTGTTCCGCCGCTGCTGGTTTTTGCCTTCTTCAGAATGCTGCGTCGTGTGCAGGTGTCTATGTCAGCTACGGTGCCTTGCCTTCCTGGAAGCGACCTGCAGTCGTGGTCGCGTCTCCAGTTGTTCCTCTCTCACTGACGAGAGGATCCTCTCAGTTTCCTGCCCTTTTGGACTTTACCTTTGAATATCCAGGAGAACTCCATTGTTTTGTTTGAATACTGGATATAAAAGACCCTGTTTCTATTTACGTCGCTTTTGGGGTCTCATTCACCAGCATAACAGATCAACTCCACCTGACCAAGAATGGATCCCAGCCGATCTCACTCGGATTCTCGCAACACTTTGCCGTCGAGATCCTAGGGAGCAATGCTCCGTCAGACCGAGCATGGAATGTCTGCTGCCTCGCCATGTTGCTTTTGGAGTTGTTTGTGCTCTGGTGTTCGTCGTGGGCGGGCTTTTTTGTGGGTTCTCGGTGCGGCGGGTGGGCTTGGTGGCCGGGGGCGCGGTGTTCTCACCTGCCGGCGCCCGCGGTGGCGTGCCCCTCCGTTTTCGCGTCGCCTGTTTTGGGGTGGCGGCTTCGCGGTGGGCGTGCCCGTCTTCCGGCCGGTTACGCGTGTTTTGTGTTTCTCTTGCTCTGCGCTCCCTCGCCCGCCGCCTCCGCCCCTCCCGTCTTACCGGCCTACGCCATGGTCGCTCGTGCTGTTTTTCTCCCGTTGGCGTTCGGATGGGGCGGCGCGCCCAGCGTTGTGCCGGCCCTTCTTGGTGCTCTGTCTGACTTCCGGAGGCGCCGTCTTTCTCGGCCTGTCTTCGCCACGTTGGCCTCCGTCGGGTGGCTGTCGTGTGGGTTTTCGCGTGCCTGCCTCCTGTGGGCTGCTGTCGATGTCGCGGCCCGTCTAAGTGCCGATAGCCAGGGTTCGGATCCTGGTGCGGTGAATGTGTTCCACGCGCCGGTCCATGCTTTCCCCCGGTGGTTGCCACTGCTCAGTGTTTGCCGGCCTAGATCTTCTCGTCCGTTTTTTGCCTATGACCCTGTACCTGGGCTACCCCCGTTGTTTGTTCCTGGCTGGGCCTGCGCCGCTACCATGGCTTGCTGTGCTGGCCTCTCTGTGCCCTCCGCCCCACTTCTGTTGCCCCACTTTTTGTTGTTTAATTATTTTGCATATTTCCTGCTCGTTCATCACGGTTGCAGAAATCCATGGTTTCCGTCACTCACGGTAACGATCTTCTCAGCGACAGTTTTATCAATGACGTCGTTCTGTCGCCTTCGTCGTGTGACACCTATCCTTACTATATTCCTGGTTTTTTTTGTTGTTGTCACCGAGTCTCCTGTGTAACCTTAGGTGCTTCAACTCAACCACCATGTACTCAGGGAGCCCACTGAGTGTCGCTCCTTTCTCTCACCCAGTGTGAGGATTTGGTGCTCCCTCCTCGACAGTCCCTAATCACATACTACAACGTAGGAGAGAGCATCGGGTTATTTTGTCTACTCATAGTCACCTGCCTTACTGGTCCCGGGCCTCGGGCCATGGTGAGGCAACAGCTTATGGCGTATGTGTGCAAGGCTAGGTGTTCGTACCCTCGCCCGCTTTATCCGACTTTTAAAGAGCGCAGATGATCGACGGGTTCTCTTTGATCCGTTGTCAGTCCTTTTGTTACTGGGAATGCTGTCGTAGGCTTCACAGGGCTGCTGGCTTCCCTATCCGGAGAGGTGAGTCGATGATACGGATTACTCTATAGAGGAGTTTTCCCACTCTGCTGCAACCCTCCAGTGGAGTTCGGAACGACGCCGGCGCATTGCTTTTACCGACCGCTGTGTGTTTGCGTGCGGTTTCTTCTGGAGGAGCGCCACGCTGCGGCTTAAGGATTGAGCGAGTTTCCTCCGGAGGTTCCTTCCAGCGTGGGACTCTTTGATTGCACTCGCCAATCCGCATGAATCTCCGTCCGGGTAGATCGTTCTGTCATCCTCTTACCGCTGTGTTTCCGGCGCACTCGGGTGCCCGGCCTTTCGTCTGGCGCCGCGCGGAATCGGCTTCCCCTCTGATCACTGCTCGCGCGCGCACAGCACGGTAAGCAATAAATAGGACCAAAAGGGAAAACAAAGAACTAAATACAAAGAGGCCCCGCGTCTATGGCGTTTAACGCCGGATGTGTTCCCCTCTCCGCATCTCGACCAATCTCCTCCCAGACCGGCTCAGAGGCTTAGCCCATGCAAGCTGGGAGCGTATCGCGAGTCTCGCACTAGGGAAGGGTATATCGGATGACATCACCTCGAACCCGCCCCGTCCTTCTTGGTCCTCTATTTTCGCGGTTCCTGCTGGACTCTTTGCTCGATGCTGCATGCTTCCATAATAAGCCAGAGCTCATCAGTAAGCAACCGCCAAGGCTAGCCTCGGTGAGCGCTACGTCATCAGGTTCTTGCAATTCGCTACACTTGCATTAACATCTGCTAAACATGTGTATGTGACAAATAAAATTAGATTTGATTTGAATGTATGTGTGTATCAATAAGCTGAGGTTACCTTATATGGCAACCTAGTACAGTAGCTTCTCTGAATTTATTAGCATTGTCCACTGTCACACAACATGTCAAAACCAGACAGTGGTTACTGTAGTATCTGGGATCTACATCTGTTTATATTAGTTACTATGCTGTTACTAAGCAGTGATGTATTACGACAGTGTTACGTTACTACACCTAATAGGAAATGCACATGCGCACTAGTGTGCCCGGGAACTGTAGAGCACYAGAGGTTTTGACTAAACGAAAACTAACTGTACTCCCGTCTCCTGCCTGGTCATTTCTCCACAACACAAATATTAGTTACTTCTCTTTTTCTAGTTTCGGTCTGACTCAGATCTAGCCTCCAAGCACACTCTCACAACAGCAGATCTTAGGGACACACCCCCTACAGTAACCAGAGGTTCAATTTCTTCTTTGTTTTCTCAATAATGGGGTTAAAGTTTATTTCACTCCTTTGTTTTTCATCCTTGCATATAACAATTCCAAGATAAGTTACCTTATCTTTAATTGGGATACCATATACTTCCTGTAAAACACTGTCCTTCAGGGGAAATAAGTGCCTTTTTTGATATTCATTTTCAAACCTGAAACCAAGGAAAATTCTTCAATACAGGCAACTGCTTCAGAAACCTCATTCCTGTCTCTCAAAAATATGATGGTATCATCAGCCAGTTGACATAGTTTAAAGTCCTTGCCAAGTGCTGAAATACCTTAAATTCCCTTTCTTGATATGAAGAGCCATACTTTAAAGATATGAAAGTCCCTGAAATCATTATCAATCTGCTTAGCAATGTTTGCTACARTGTCTAAGGAAGGATCCATATTGGAAGTTGACTGGGCTGATGTARACAGATTCTGATAAAACTGGGCAACATTCTGAGAGATTTCTTTTGGATTTTCATTGGGAGTATTATTGATCAATTCATTTACATACGGAAGTCATTTAACCTGCCCTTTATTCTAAATTAAAGAAATATTTGGTATTTTTCTCTCCCTCTTCCATCCAAATCTGTCGTTCTGCCCCTGAGCAAGGCAGTTAACCCACTGTTCCCCTGAGCAAGGCAGTTAACCCACTGTTCCTGAGAAGGCGTAACCCTGTTCCCCTGACAAGGCAGTTAACCCACTGTTCCCTGAGCAAGGCAGTTAACCCACTGTTCCCCGGGCTCCAAAGACGTGGATGTCGATTACCGCAGCCCCGCACCTCTCTGATTCAGAGGGTTGGTTAAATGCGGAAGACACATTTCAATTGAAGGCATTCAGTTGTACAACTGACTAGTATCCCCTTTCCTTTCTCTTTTTCGTCTTGATCTTACAAACGCTCCCCGGGCCTTTTCCTCGTAGATACAGTCTACTCATTTGCAGTGATAACAGTAATTCCTGATTAGTTACAAGAGTTTTTTTGTTGTATAATTCATTTCCCTTTATGATGTCATATTCTTTCTTCTTTGCACAAGCAATTTCTTTCCATTGATAAGCAAAGCCTATTATAAAATGTAATTAGTTCCCAGTAACTTCCAACATATTCATAAACGCACGACGGTTCCAATATTTATCAATAATTCCTGCTACTTCTTCTTAAATACTTCATTCTTTAGTAAAGTTTTTTCAATTTCAGTAACC
>NW_019949837.1:0-1647 GCF_002910315.2 Salvelinus sp. IW2-2015 | reverse complement strand
AAGCTACACGTCTAGACCAGCTGATCTCTATCCCATGTCCCTGACTACACGTCTAGACCAGCTGATCTCTATCCCATGTCCCTGACTACACGTCTAGACCAGCTGATCTCTATCCCATGACCTTGACTACACGTCTAGACCAGCTGATCTCTATCCCATGACCTTGACTACACGCCTAGACCAGCTGATCTCTATCCCATGACCTTGACTACACGCCTAGACCAGCTGATCTCTATCCCATGACCTTGACTACACGCTAGACCAGCTGATCTCTATCCCATGACCTTGACCACACGTCTAGACCGGTGAGTGTGGAAGAGATGAACCATCCTTCCTCAGAAGCACATCATTGGCACCAAAAAAAAAAATGTTTCTCTAATATTGTTAAGCATATTCATTGTAAACTATTGATATTAAACAAATCACGGAAAATTACGTTGTTCTTTTTTTTTTCTCACATTCCCCTCTTAGAAGATTGAATCTTCTATAAAAGAATGAGACAAATTCACACCGTATGTAAAGACGAAAATAGAAAGGCTTCCAGATGGACATCTTCCACAGTAAATAACCTTCCTCTGGGTTATTGAATTCTTCATCTCCACATAGTGCCTACATTGTTCATGAAGCAAGAAGCATATAAAGCCAGTAAATAATTCACTGGATGGGTTCCTGCATTGTGARTGGTCGTTATCGCGCGTGCTTCGCCTCCCAAGAAACTGAGCACTGTCTCCTCTAAAAAAACAAAAAACATATTCTGGGCATTCTGCCAATTGTTCTGAGGTCATGATACCGAGTCGCCTGCACAAACCCCAAGGATACATACAGTTTATACGATTCGATGCCGTCTCTTCATAGACGTCAACGAGCAAACAATGAATGCCTAAAGCAGTGCATGTGAGAGTTCATAACGTAAGTTAATTATGTCATAATCTAAGCAGAAGTTCACCAACGCAAAATATTAAATTGTAGGACAGGATGTTCTCACACCAGTACATTTCATTTGTAAAATGGCTTCTCTTGTGCCACTGAGCTTAAAACCTTTATTTAACCAGACAGGCCAGTTGAGAACAAGTTCTCATTTACAACGGTGACCTCTGGCCAAGATAAAGCAAAGCAGTTCGACACATACATCAACACCGAGTTACACATGGAATTAAACAAAACATACAGTCAATAATACAGTAGAACAAAAGAAAACAATAAGTCTATATACAGTGAGTGCAAATGAGGTAAGATAAGGGAGTTAAGGCAATAAATAGGCCATGGTGGCGAAGTAATTKCAAAATAACAATTCAACTGGAATGGTAGATGTGCAGAAGATGAATGTYCAAGTAGAGATACTGGAGTGCAAAGCTCTCAGTTTAGGAGAGAACACCTGGCAATCACAGAGTCTGGGCGTTCAGTTCCACTCCCACTGACCCGCCCTGGTGAGAGCAAAACCTCTTGTCTACAACAGACGCATTTGCAACAGGTCAAACATCACTGTCATCAGCAGTAACAGTAGCTCATCCTTCACTTCCTGCATTATGGCCCTGGTCATGGCAACAGTTAACATCACATGTGACCTTGATTTGTTACCAGTTAAAAACACTGGTAACATGAGGATGAGCAGCAAAATCAATGGCTAAAACAATGGTCAGACACAGT
>NW_019949836.1:8533-9773 GCF_002910315.2 Salvelinus sp. IW2-2015 | reverse complement strand
ATCCTGATTATCAGCTGTATAACAAATAACAAATCAAATATCAAATAATAATCAAATAACAAATCAAATAACACACACATCAATGAGAATGACATCCTGGCATCTAMAGCATACAACATTATCTGAATTTCACATGCTATAAAACTTAATTTGTTCGCATACAGTACCAGTCAAAAGTTTGGAGACAAGGGTTTTTCTTTATTTTTACTATTTTCTACATTGCAGAATAATAGCGAAGACATCAAAACTATGAAATAACACATATGGAATCATGTAGTCACCAAAAAAGTGTTCAACAAATCAAAATATATGTTATATTTGAGATTCTTCAAAGTAGCCACCCTTTGCCTTAATGACAGCTTTGCACTCTCTTGGCATTGTGTATATAAAATGCCTAGTACAGGTATTCTGACACAGCCATGGTGTTTGGAACTAAGATCCATGAACAACAGAGAATATTTGGAACCTTAAATGGTATGAATGTAGTAAGTAGATTATAATGTGTTGAGGGAAACACTATGATGCCATCAAATGAAATGAGCAAGTAAAGCACTAACCCATAATCAAACCGTGGAATGAAAAAATATGCTTCAAGAAAATAATATAGAAGAATAATATAATAATACAAATATGTGCCATTTATCCAAAGCGACTTAGTCATACATGCTTACATTTCTTACTTATGTGTGGTCCTGGGAATTAAACCCACTATCCTGGCGTTGCAAGCACTATGCTCTACCTACAGAGCTACAGAGGACAGAGCTACAGAGGACAGAGCTACAGAGCTACAGAGGACAGAGCTACAGAGCTACAGAGGACAGAGCTACAGAGGACAGAGCTACAGAGGACAGAGCTACAGAGGATTCAACTCAGCTACAGAGGACAGAGCTACAGAGGAGAATAACATACATGGTGCAGTTTATAAAGAGAGAGTTTCACTAGTCTAACCTAATTAAAGCAGAGGTTACAACACGCTGTCTGGCTGGAATCATTCAAAGCTCTATATCTCTATCATAACCCAGCCCTGGCCGTGACCTTTAACCTGGCCTCCTGAGCTGTCTGTGAAACACCTGGAAGACATTTTACAGGGCTCCTCTCCTGAAGCAGGTGTCAGAGCCCACATCAAACAAGCCCCACTAAGAGAGTGCGTTCACTTGGCCTGTGTGCCTGTCCGGCAGAGCAGCCAAGAGACTGACACACACACACACACACACACACACACACACACACACACACACAC
>NW_019949836.1:0-2725 GCF_002910315.2 Salvelinus sp. IW2-2015 | reverse complement strand
ACACACACACACACACACACACACACACACACCACACAACACACACACACACACAACACACACACCACACACACACACACACCCCCCCCACCACACACACACACACAAACTAACACTTCCAGTACCGGGAAATGAAGGGCTGGACTGAGAGTCTTTAGTGTGTGTGTGTGTTGTCCTTTGCTGTCTGTGTGAGACATGATGATGATGATGATGATATATGATGGGTAGTATGAGAAGAGGTTGACAGTCTGAGGTCTTTACAACGACAGACAGAAGGGGTCTGACACACACACAACCACACACACACACACACACAACACACACACACACACACACACACCACACACACACACACACACACACACACACAGCACACCACACCACAACACACAAACACACACTGAGAGGAGGGTCTGACACACACACACACAAACACACACACACACACACCACACACACACACACACACACACACACCACACAACACACAACACAACACACACTGGCTTCCAGTGGGTGGGCCAGGCCTCCAAGGCACATCCATGTCACCACTCCTGCTAAGTCATTGTGAAATCCATAGATTATGGCCTAAGGATTTATTTAAATTGACTGATTTCCCTATGTGAACTGTAACTCAGTAAAATCGTTGCAATTGATGCATGTGGCGTTTATATTTTTTGTTCAGTATAAATAGAGTATATTATCGTGGGCGTGGTACATTATTCCATAGCCCTTACATGGTATTAAACACCTGGAATATAATATACTATCACATATATAAACAGACTAGTAAACAGAGTTAAAGAAACAGAAGGCAGTGTGGGAGTAATACGAGTTTGTTGACTGACATACTTAATGGAAAGCTGTAGCTTCATTTAATGTGCATCATGCTAGCAGCGGAATTAAACAAAGCAAGAACGGTCCCACTCTGCCGTACACAGAGAAACACTCTATTCTGTCCAAGGCTCTCCTCCATACTTCAACACGCACGCACGCACGCACGCACGCACGCACGCACGCACACCAACCAAACACACAAAGCACACACACACACACACACACACACACACACACACACACACACACACCAACACGGACAGGAGAGCCAAAAATAGTCCCATATCCTTCTTTTACACAACAATCATCGTTCAAGGTTCAACTGCACTGTCCAATTTACAGTAGCTATTACAGTGAAAAAATACCATGCTATTGTTTGAGGAGAGTGCACAATTTTGAACATGAAAAGTTATTAATACACAAATTAGGTGTATTTGGGCAGTCTTAACACAACATTTTGAACAGAAATGCAATGGTTCATTGGATCAGTCTAAAACTTTGCACATACACTGCTGCCATCTAGTGGCCAAAATCAAAATTTCACCCGGGCTGGCATAATACATTATGGCCTTTCTCTTGCATTTCAAAGATGGTTAAAAAAAACTAAAACACATGTTTTCTTCTTTCTACTATCTTTTACCAGATCTAATGTGTTATATTCTCCTACATTCATTTCACATTTCCACAAACTTCAAAGTGTTTCCTTTCAAATGGTATCAAGAATATGCATATCCTTGCTTCAGGTCCTGAGCTACAGGCAGTTAGATTTGGGTGTGTCAATTTAGGCAAAAATTTAAGAAAAGGGGCGGATCCTTAAGAAACAGCATGATCATTACACAGGTGCACCTTTTGATGGGGACAATAAAAGGCCACTATAAAATGTGCAGTTTTGTCACACATCATAATGCCACAGATGTCTCAAGTTTTGAGGGAGTGTGTAATGCAGGAATCTCCACCAGAGCTGTTGTCAGAGAATTGAATGTTCATTTCTCTACCATTTGCCGCCTGCAACGTTGTTTTATAGAATTTGGCAGTACGTCCAACCGGCCTCACAACCACAGACCATGTGTAACCATGCCAACCCAGGACCTCCACATCCAGCTTCTTCACCTGCGGGATCATCTGAGGCCAGCCATCCGGACAGTTGATGAAACTGAGGAGTATTTCTGTCTGTAATGAAGCCCTTTTGTGAGGAAATGTCATTCTGATTGGCTGGGCCTGGCTTCCCAGTGGGTGGGCCAGGCCCTCCAAGGCACATCCATGTCACCACTCCTGCTAAGTCATGTGAAATCCATAGATTATGGCCTAAGGAATTTATTTAAATTGACTGATTTCCCTATRTGAACTGTAACTCAGTAAAATCGTTGCAATTGATGCATGTTGCGTTTATATTTTTGTTCAGTATAATATAGAGTATATTATCGTGGGCGTGGTACATTATTTCCATAGCCCTTACATGGTATTAAACACCTGGAATATAATATACTATCACATATATAAACAGACTAGTAAACAGAGTTAAAGAAACAGAAGGCAGTGTGGGAGTAATACGAGTTTGTTGATGACATACATATTAATGGAAAGCTGTAGCTTCATTTAATGTGCATCATGCTAGCAGCGGAATTAAACAAAGCAAGAACGGTCCCACCTGCCGTCAACAGAGAAACACTCTTTCTGTCCAAGGCTCTCCTCCATACCTTCAGACACGCACGCACGAAGCACGCACGCACGCACGCACCGCACAACCACACACACAACACACACACACACACACACACACACAACACACACACACACACACCACACACAAACACACACACAGGCACACACGGCAGAGAGCCAAAATAGTCCCATATCTTATTTACACAACAATCATCGTTCAAGGTCC
>NW_019949835.1:8842-9775 GCF_002910315.2 Salvelinus sp. IW2-2015 | reverse complement strand
ATAAAATTTTCACCGAAGCCAGACAGTTTAAGTGACCTAAAGAGAAATTCATGTTCAATTGTGTCAAAGGCTTTACAGAAGTCCAAAAATAAGACAACCGCATCTGAGTCAATTGCATCTGAATAATCTAGAAGGTCCAAAACTAAACGAATGTTAGAGCTGATGTGACGGCCCTTCATAAATCCTGTTGGAGTCTCATKTATAATGGTATCTATTCCTTTCATTAACATTTTGGCATTAACCAGAGCAATCAATTTGTAATCAATATTTAATAAAGTAATTGGTCTCCAATTGTCAATGAGAGAAGGGTCTTTATCGGGCTTCGGGATCAGTGAAATAAGGCCCTGTTTCATAGCGGAGACCATTTCCCCACTTTTGATGCAATCTTGAAACACATTAAAAATAGGGTCTTCTAGTAACTCCTAAGAACGGTTTATAGAATTCAACTGACAGGCCATCAGGGCCAGGTGATTTACCTTTTTTTCATTGAATTCAGAGCCACTCTAATTTCTTCAATTGACACAGGTGAATCGCAAACTGAGTGGAAATCATCCTCAATTACAGGGACATAATTGAATGTGGCAAATGTAGCTTTCACAACCATCTTCCTGAAATTGTGAGTTGTAAAGGTTTTCATRAAAGGAATTGACAAATGTTGATATTGCAATGGGATCTTTGCATGACACATCATTAATTTTGAGTGCAGTTATAGATTTTMTTTTGTAGTTTCTCTTTTCAAGTGCAAAAAAAAGTAACTAGTGTTTCTTTCCCCCTCTTCAATCCATTTTGCTCTTGACCTGACAAAGGCGCCCTTTGATCCGTGTAAAGCAGTTCTAATTCCAGTTGTAAAGATTTAAATACAGACTCTTCTTCTTCAGATAGATTATCTTTCTTTAGAAAACTGTCAAGCTTGCTCATCAACTCTTTTTCTCT
>NW_019949835.1:0-7829 GCF_002910315.2 Salvelinus sp. IW2-2015 | reverse complement strand
CCCAGTGCAACAATAAAACAACACAGTGAACTACAACGACCTTCAGAGAGCTTTACTGCTGAGATGGGAAACACACTACCCTCAGGCTGACGGCTAGCCCGCGTTGGTTCAACAGAATAACACAATCCTCTCCCCCCTAGTTTTTAGTTGGCAAGTGCAGAATTGTAGCTTTCGCACGGCTGCTATACTCGTGGCAGTACTAAATGTACTCATGCGTACGTACTCAAGTTCCCAGTATGGTTCATGTCAGAACAGAATTAACCGTGCAGTAAGCATTTTCCTTCGTAAACCGCCGTGTGGGCCTTCGCTGAACCCACCTTCTTCCTCTTGTTGTGCCTTCTGTATAAGCGGCCACACAGTTTCTCCCTGGCAGTCTGATCCTGTGCTATCAGAACCCTCTTTGATGCGGAGCTCTTCTCGTTCCAGAACCTTGTTCCCCTTGGCCATTTCCAGCTGACTGTCCCTGTAAATGCGGAAAAACGGAAAAATGATATTGCGAGGGGGTCCATCAGATCTTTGTTTCCCAAGTCGATGAACCACGTCGATCACGTCTCTTAGCTTGTCTTTGATGCATGGTGCCGCTTTTCCCAGGATATTAATAACTGCTTCCCTAATATCCTCTCCCTCTACCTCTTTTACACCTTGGGTTTTCAGATTCCACCTGCGAGAGTACCTTTGAAGTTCAGCTACATTCTCACACAGCTCATTATGTTGGGATTGCAGTTTCTTCAACTCATTCTCTAGGAACGTAATCTTTTCCTTGTTCTCGCTCACAATTTTGTGAAGCTGATTGACAGTTTCTGACAAATGATCGATCTTCTTTGATGTTTCTTCGGTAGCCCGCTCTATGATGGACGCGTTGGAGAGCGTGGCGTCTTGTTTAGTAGACAGGGACTGGATTGCAGAGAAAAGTTCCAACAGTTTTGTTCTTTCTCTTGCTTGAGTTCGCGGCATCCTGTGTATCCATGCTGCTCTGGCTCTCGTCGTCGCTAGCTAGCATGCCTACCGTCTTCTGTGAGGCTCGGATATTCCGTCTACTGTTGTCTTCCTGTCGTGTTCTTTTCCATTCAACTTGACGAAAACAAACTCTAAACTTGTCCTATGTCGCTAAAACAAGTTATAGTTAGTTTATTTCAACTTTGATAGCCAATATTAGACTGTTAACCACCTAAACCACAATGTCGCTTTGACAAGCGAGAAAACACTACCTCTCACAGCGACGCCATCTTGGCTCTTTCTTACATCTGATGATCTGTCTGACACCCCTAGCCAGCTGTCATGACCTCTAGATTCAACCCACTAAGGCTCCGCCTCCTGCCCAAAGGCCTCGCGTGCCATTGGTGGAGCCCTCCTGTCCTATGATACGAATTATCGGTTTAGTTTTTTGTTTGAATCCTATAGTTTGAGATTGTGTTGGATCTAGTTTGGTGATGATCTATGGAGACACAGAGAGGTGGACTGAGGTTGGACTAGGCTACATTATCTAGTTTGGTGTTGATCTACGGAGACACAGAGAGGTGGACTGAGTTTGGACTAGGCTACATTATCTAGTTTGGTGTTGATATATGGAGACACAGGAGAGTCCGGTTGGACTAGGCTACTCTGTTAATGCAGAAAGGTACATCATGGGTTTTCAGTGCAAAACACAGTTCAGGTTTTCCCTTTTCTTCTTCTGCACATGAACATGAAGTAGTTACCAAACCTCACCAGTAACATGGGTAGTAACAGTAGTCACTGAGGGGGAGGTAGAGAGTAGTTACCAAACCTCACCAGTACAGGGGTAGTAACAGTAGTCACTGAGGGGGAGGTAGGAGGTTAACAAACCTCACCAGTAACATGGGTATAACAGTAGTCACTGAGGGAGGTAGAGATAGTTCCAAACCTCACAGTAACATGGTGTAGTAACATAGTCACTGAGGGGGGGGGGGGGGGGGGTGCTCAGCCATCCAGGTAGGCAGCATGGCACAGTAGCCACGGTGACGATGCTCCTCTGCTGCCGGGATTGAGTTGGAGTAGCTGTGTAATTTGTTGTGAGAGTCAGGGAAGAGTGTGTGGTGTGTGGTGTGTGTGTGTGTGTGGGTGTGTGTGTGTGTGTGTGTGTGTGTGTGTGTGTGTGGTGTGTGTGTGTGGTGTGTGTTGTGTGTGTGTGTGTGTGTGTGTGTGTTGTGTGTGTGTGTGTGTGTGTGTCAGTGAAGAGGACTGGAGTGGTCTAAGTTCATCTGTGATGAGATGTTGCTGTCTGCCATCCAGTAATGATGGCTTATCATCTACCATTAGCTCCCGCTGAAAGCCCGGGGGTTTAGCCATGGAGACCCACGTCACTTGTGATGAGGGCTGATTTGAATATTGGCTGTGTCCAAAGGGCATATAGTGCACTATTTTGACCAGTGCCATGGGAATAGGTTCCATTTAGACCTCGTAGGGAATAGGGTTCCATTTAGACCAGTCCTCTGAGGGAATAGGGTTCCATTAGACCAGCCCATAGGGAATAGGGTTCCATTTAGCAGTCCCCATAGGGAATAGGGTTCCATTTAGACCAGTCCCATAGGGAATAGGTTCCATTTAGACAGTTCCATAGGGAATAGGGTTCCATTTAGGACCAGTCCCATAGGGAATAGGGTTCATTTAGACCAGTCCATAGGGAATAGGGTTCCATTTAGACCAGTCCCATAGGGAATAGTCCTTTGACCAGTCCATAGGGAATAGGGTTCCATTTAGACAGTGCCCATAGGGAATAGGGTCCATTTAGACCAGTCCCATAGGAATAGGTTCCATTAGACCAGTGCCCATAGGGAATAGGTTCCTTTAGACCAGTCCCATAGGAATAGGGTTCCATTTAGACAGTCCATAGGGATAGGGTTCCATTTAGACCAGTCCCATAGGGAATAGGGTTCCATTTAGACCAGTCCCATAGGGAATAGGGTTCCATTTAGACCAGCCTGTAGGGATAGGTTCCATTTAGACCAGTCTCGTAGGAATAGGGTTCATTTAGACCAGTCCCAGGAATAGGGTTCCATTTAGACAGTGCCATAGGATAGGGTTCCATTTAGACCAGTCCCATAGGGATAGGTTCCATTTAGACCATTCCCAGAGGGAATAGGGTTCCATTTAGACCAGTCCATAGGGAATAGGTTCCATTTAGACCAGTCCCATAGGAATAGGGTTCCATTTAGACTTGTAGGGAATAGGTTCCATTTAGACCAGTCCCATAGGAATAGGGTTCCATTTAGACCACATGTCCCCTGGGAATAGGTTCCATTTAGACCAGTCCCATAGGGAATAGGTTTCCATTTAGACCAGTGCCCAAGGGAATAGGGTTCCATTTAGCAGTCCCATAGGGAATAGGTTCCATTAGACAGTCCCATAGAGAGGGTCCATATAAGTCTAGGAATAGGTGCCATTTAGACCAGTCCCCTAGGGAATAGGGTTCCATTTAGACCAGTGCCCAAGGGATAGGGTTCCATTTAGACCAGTCCCATAGGAATAGGTTCCATTTAGACAGTCCCCATAAGGAATAGGGTTCCATTTAGACCAGTCCCCATAGGGATAGGGTTCCATTTAGACCAGTCCCCATAGGGAATAGGGTTCCATTTAGACCAGTCTCCATAGGGAATAGGTTCCATTTAGACAGTCCCAGAGGGATAGGGTTCCATTTAGACCAGTCCCATAGGAATGGTTCCATTTTAGACCAGTCCCATAAGGATAGGGTTCATTTTGACCAGCCCGTAGGAATAGGTTCCATTTAGACATTCCCATAGGAATAGGGTTCCATTTAGACCAGTGCCAGAGGGAATAGGGTTCCATTTAGACCAGCCTCTAGGAATAGGGTTCCATTTAGCAGTCCCCATAGGAATAGGGTTCCATTAGACCTCGTAGGGAATAGGGTTCCATTAGACCAGTTCCCATAGGGAATAGGGTTCCATTTAGAACAGTGCCCAGAGGGAATAGGGTTCCATTTAGACCAGTCCCGTAGGGAATAGAGGTTCCATTTAGACCAGTTCCCATAGGGAATAGGGTTCCATTTAGACCAGTCCCCATAGGGAATAGGGTTCCATTTAGACCAGTGCCAGAGGGATAGGGTTCCATTTAGACCATCCTCGTAGGAATGGTTCCATTTAGACTCCTCTAGGGAATAGGTCATTTGACAGTCCCGTAGGAATAGGGTTCCATTTAGACCAGTCCCCAGGAATAGGGTTCCATTTAGACCAGTCCCATAGGGAATAGGGTTCCATTTAGACCAGTCCCCATAGGGAATAGGGTTCCATTTAGACCAGCCCCATAGGGAATAGGTTCCATTTAGCCTTCCCCATAGGGAATAGGGTTCCATTTAGACCAGGCCCCCATAGGAATAGGGTTCCATTTAGACCAGTCCCATAGGGAATAGGGTTCCATTTGACCAGTCCCATAGGAATAGGTTCCATTAGACCATCCCCATAGGAATAGGGTTCCATTTAGACCAGTCCCCATAGGGAATAGGTTCCATTTAGACCAGTCCCATAGGAATAGGTTCCATTTAGCAATAGGGTTCCATTTAACCAGTCCCCATAGGGAATAGAGGTTCCATTTAGACCAGTCCCAAGGGATAGGGTTCCATTAACCAGTCCCAAGGGAATAGGGTTCCATTTAGACCATCCCATAGGGAATGGTTCATTTTGACAGTGCCCATAGGATGGGTCCATTTAGACCAGTCCCATAGGAATAGGTTCTATTGGGATGCAGCCAGTGTCTCTGAAAGTGGAAGTATGTTTGGTTGACAACCTTTTTCAGTCCTGTATCTCTCTTCTTGTTCCAGAAACACATCTCTCCCGTAGTGTTTAGTCTTCCATTCAGAGAAGAGAAGAGGTGTGGGAAAGGTGTGTAGGATTAGTAACATCAGGCTCCCAGAGAGGTTACCGTATTATACTAATATCTGAGCCTTGTCGCAACATTTATGATTTGTATCAACTTGCAGAAGAAGAGGAGATTTACCACAACTTTACCAGGGTTAGTAAAGTATACAGTCTATGAGGTGTTGTGATTATGACTGCAGTCATAACCTAGCTCCTAACCTAACCTCAACCCTAAACATTACCCTAGCTCCTACCCTAACCCTAACCTCAACCTAAACATAACCTAGCTCCTAACCTAACCAACCTCAACCCCAAACATAACCTAGCTCCTAACCCTAACCCTAACCTCAACCCTAAACATTACCTAGCTCCTAACCTAACCCTAACCCTAACCTCAACCCTAAAACTAACCTAGCTCCTAACCCTAACCCTAATCTCAACCCTAAACATAACCTAGCTCCTAACCCTAACCCTAACCTCAACCCTAAACTAACCCTAGCTCCTAACCCTAACCCTAACCTCAACCCTAAACATAACCCTATCTCCTAACCCTAACCTCAACCTAAACATAATCCTAGCTCCTAACCCTAACCTCAACCCTAACCTCAACCCTAAACATGACCTAGCTCCTAACCTAACCCTAACCTAACCCTAACCCTAACTCAACCCTAAACATAACCTAGTCCTAACCTAACCCTAACCCTAACCTCAACCCTAAACATAACCCTAGCTCCTAACCCTAACCTAACCTCAACCCTAAACATAACCTAGCTCCTAACCCTAACCCTAACCTCAACCCTAAACATAACCTGGCTCCTAACCTAAACCTCATTCCAACACTACTTCTAACCTGAACCTAAACCCCTAGAAAGAGCATTTGACCTTGTGGGGACCAACAAAAAATATCCCAGTTGGTCAATGTTTGTTTGTCCATTCAACACACGCCCCTTTCCAGTTCGTTCTCTGTCCTGATCTTCTTCAACTATCAATATTATGTACACTGAACAAAAACATAAACGCAACATGCAAAATTCCAAGATTTTACTGAGTTTCAGCCTAAAAAGTCAGTCAATTGAAATAGATTCATTAGGCCCTAGTCTATGGATTTCACATGACCGGGAAAACAGATATGCATCTGTTGTCACAGATGCGGAAAAAAGAAACTTAGGGCGTGGATCAGAAAACCAGTCAGTATCTGGTGGACCACCATTTGCATCATGCAGAGCGACACATCTCCTTCACATAGAGTTGATTAGGCTGATTGTGGAATGTTGTCCCACTCCTCTTCAATGGCTGTGCAACGTTGCTGTATATTGGAGGGAACTGGAATACGCTGTTGTACACGTTCGATCCAGAGCATCCCAAACATGCTCATTGGGTGACATGTCTGGTGAGTATGGAGGCCATGGAAGAACTGGGGCATTTTCAGCTTCCAGGAATTGTGTACAGATTCTTGCAACATTGGGCTGTGCATTATCATGCTGAAACATGAGGTGATGGCGGCTGATGAATGGCAGGACAATGGGCCTCAGGATCTCCTCACGGTATCTCTGTGCATTCAAATTGCCATTGATAAAATGCAATTGTGTTGCATTGTGTTGCAATTGCAATTGCAATTGTGTTCTTGGTCTGTAGCTTAAACCTGCTCATACCATAACCCCACCACCACCATGGAGCACTCTGTTCACAATGTTCACATCAGCAAACTGCTCACCCACACAACGCCATACACGCTGTCTGCCATCTGCCCGGTACAGTTGAAACCGGGATTCATCCGTGAAAATCACGCTTCTCCAGCGTGCCAGTGGCCATCGAAGGTGAGCATTTGTCCACTGAAGTCGGTGAAGACGCCAAACTGCAGTCAGATCAAGACTCTGGTGACGATGGCACGCAGATGAGCTTCCCTGAGACAGTTTTGTGCAGAAATTCTTCGGTTGTGTCAAACCCACAATGTCATCAGCTGTCCAGGTTGTATTATTTTATTTCACCTTTATTTAGCCAGGTAGACCAGTTGAGAACAAGTTCTCATTTATAACTGTGACCTGGCCAAGATAAAGCAAAGCAGTGCGACAAAAAACAACACAGAGTTACACATGGGATAAACAAACGTACAGTCAATAACACAATAGAAAAATGTGTATACAGTGTGTGCAAATGGAGTAAGGAGGTAAGGCAATAAATAGGCCAATAGTGGCGAAGTAATTACAATTTAGCAATTTACACTGGAGTGATAGATGTGCAGATGAGGATATGCAAGTAGAAATACTGGTGTGCAAAAGAGCAGGAAAACAAAAACAAATATGGGGATGAGGTAGGTAGTTGGTTGGATGGGCTATTTACAGATGGGCTGTGTACAGGTGGCTGGTCTCAGACGATCCCGCAGGTGAGGAAGCCGGATGTGGAGTGCTTCCACAAGGTCTGTGGTTGTGAGGCCGATTGGATGCATTGCCAAATTCTCTAAAACGACGTTGGAGACGGCTTTCGTAGAGAAATAAACATTTAATTCTCTGACAACAGCTCTGGTGGACATTCCTGCAGTCAGCATGCCAAAACTTGAGACATCTGTAACAGTGTGTTGTGTGACAAAACTGCACATTTAAGAGTCGCTTTTTTATTGTCCCCAGCGCAAGGTGCACCTGTGTAATGATCATGCTGTTTAATCAGCTTCTTGATATGCCACACCTGTCAGGTGGATGGATTATCTTGGCAAAGGAGAAATGCTCACAAACAGAGATGTAAACAAATCTGTGAACAATATTTGAGAAAAGTAAGCTTTTATTTCAGCTCATGAAACATGGTACCAACACTTTACATGTTGTATTTGTATGCGTGTATATTTTTGCTCAGTATAGGTCCCCTGAAGGGGTAGCAGTTTATCATTGGAGCAGTTTATGTTGTGATACTGAGAGCCGTATTGCATAAGACATATTACATATATAGAGACATATTACATACAGACATATTAATTATATAGAGACAGTATTAACATATATAGAGATC
>NW_019949834.1:0-13340 GCF_002910315.2 Salvelinus sp. IW2-2015 | reverse complement strand
TCTGGTGTGACCACCATTTACCTCATGAAAACCAGTCAGTATCTGGTGTGGCCACCATTTACCTCATGAAAACCAGTCAGTATCTGGTGTGACCATTTGCCTCATGCAGCGTGACACATCTCCTTCACATAGAGTTGATCAGGATGTTGATTTTGGCCTGTGGAATGTTGTCCCACTCCTCTAATGGCTGTACAAAGTTGATGGATAATTGCGGGAACTGGAAAACGCCGACGTACACGTCAATCCAGAGCATCCCACACATGCTCAATGGGTGACACGTCTGGTGAGTATGTAGCCCATGGAAGAACTAGGACATTTTCAGCTTCCAGGAATTGTGTACAGATCCATGCGACATGGGGCCGTGCATTATCATGATGAAACATGAGGTGATGGCGGCGGATGAACGGCACGACAATGGGCCTCAGAATCTTGTTACGGTATCTCTGTGTATTCAAATTGCCGTTGATAAAATGCTAAGTGTCCATTGTCCGTAGCTTATACCTGCCCCATACCATAACCCCACCGCCGCCATGTGGCTCTCCGTTCACAACGTTGACATTAGCAAATCGCTCACCCACACGACGCCATACACGTGGCCTGCGGTTGAGAGGCCGGTCGGACGTTCTGCCAAATTCTCTAAAACCCTTTGATTTTAGTCAGATGACATTTGAATTGCCACATGAATCTATAGTATCTATATCTACAGTAAACATAAATCAATGACGTCKATGTGAACAAACATACATAGCCTTGTCCGACCAACAGATTGATCTGCATAACATCCTAAAAACGCATGACTCTCTTCCCAACAGCCAATCGGCAGAAGAACACATTAAAAACCACACCCCTCGACAGGGCTCTAGACTAACATGTTCCCCTGGTACCACTACCTTTCGGTTGGTGGCACCGGGTCCATGATTTGGCGGCACCCCGGCCCATGATTTGGTGGCACCCCGGCCCATGATTTGGTGGCACCGGGCCTATGCTTTGGTGGCACCAATATTTGTGTTGTGGCGTCATGCAATAGGAATAATTAGAAATCACCTTATGAAAGTCGTTCCTAATGCTTTCAGACAGCGTAATAGACTACTGGAAGGCTATGCAATAAATACGTTGTTCCATCTAACATGTCCGAGCAGAAATGATTCAACATAATCCATGTCAAACCTGATCCTGTGATGTCATGAATTATGAGCTGACAATAAAGTATTGTTATATTTTACATGTTTTTGTATTTTTAAAAAAGGTGCACTATGCAGACATCGCGCCGACATTTCCTGGTTGCTCAAATTCTAGTAGTTTGTTTTTGTCACAAAAACTGAAATTAGGCAAACAAGTATAGTGTAGAGAATCATTGTACCATCTTAAAAAAAAGGGCTGTGAAATCTTCTCCATAACATTTACATTTAAGTCATTTAGCTGACGCTCTTATCCAGAGCGACTTACAAATTGGAAAGTTCATACATTTTCATCCTGGTCCCCCCGTGGGGAATGAACCCACAACCCTGGCGTTGCAAGCGCCATGCTCTACCAACTGAGCCACACGGGACCATAAGACAAAAATAATGTATTTTCAGCTGTTTGAAGGTGGTGTATAAAACCGTAAGTACAAGACGCAAAAACTAAGCTAAACAGGAAGCATAGAAATAGCACACATAAAAACAGATCTACCGCTTCTTAGAATTGCTTTCAATGAGACTGACAGATCTATAACTCACATTTCTATGTTAATTTGGTCAGGTCGCCCAAAAAGTTACAATATTGCATCTTTTACATATTATTTATTTGTAATGGACAAATTTAATCTTTGAATTCATCAATTGAACTTGTATTTCATGCTTTGAGCCTGAATTGAATGAATAATGAATTCAATTTTGAAATTATATGTTAAGTTTTAATATGGTAGATATTGCATTCATCGTCCATGTATTAAGTTTACAAACCATCATTTCTAGTTCATCTAAGTTTCATATATTCAACTTACAAAAATTCAGATTCAGTTTTAAAACGTTGTTCTATAAATTTAGATTCAAAACCAGAGACAACATCCTGGTACTTTGCCAGCCAGGCAAGGTAGAGGAGAACCGATAGAACCTACCTCTCTGTGGTCAACAGAATCTTCTGGCTGTGTCTGAAGCCACTGTGGCATGTTGAATTTGACTTCCTACGAATTTGGCTCTAACGCTTCAACTGTTGTGGCTAGAAGCCAGTGTTTCCTCCAAGATATCGGCCTCAGCAACGCCAAAAGGCCCGACTGCCAAGCCCCCCGCCTAAGCCCCTTTTTGACGCAGAAAAAACCCTGCACACCCACACACCTTGGGCTGCCATCTCATCAAAGCTTGCTGCTGCATTCATGACACACTTTTCTTTAAATCACATTATATTTGCACTGTGAGAGGGTTTTAGATGGCCGAGCCAGTTCTCATAATGCGAGAAGTCGAGGCCCCATTACAGCAAATCACTCAACATAAATAAACATGGCACACTCTCTCACTTCCATTCCCCACAAAATATCCCACCTGACACACACACAGTTCCACTCCCCACCTGACACAGACACAACACACAACACACACAGTTCCACTCCCCACCTGACACACACACACACGTTCCAGCTCCCCACCTGACACAAACACACACACAGTTCCACTCCCCCCTGACATACACACACACACACACAGTTCCACTCCCAACCTGACACACACACACACACGAGTTTCCACTCTCCCCACCTGACACACACACACAATCACAGTTCCACTCCCCACCTGACACACACACACACACGAGTTCCACTCCCACTGACACACACACACACACAGTTCCACTCCCCACCTGACACACACACACACAGTTCCACTCCCACCTGACACACACACACACACACAGTTTCCACTCCCCACCGACACATCACACACACACAGTTCCACTCCCCACCTGACACACACATCACACACACCACACAGTTCCACTCCCCAATCTGACACACACCACACACACAACGCACAGTTCCACTCCCACCTGACACACACACACACAACACAGTTCCACTCCCCACCTGACACACACACACACACAGTCCCTCCACCTGACACACACACACACACACACAGTTCCACCTCCCCCACCTGCACACACACACACACACACACAGTTCCACTCCCACCTGACTACACACACACACACAGTCCACTCCCCACCTGACACACACACACAGTCACACACCAGTTCCACTCCCCACCCTGACACACACACACACACACACACACAGTTCCACTTCCCACCTGACACACACACACACGACACAGTTCCACTCCCCACCTGCACACACACACACACACCAACACAGTTCCACTCCCCATCTGACACACACACACACACACACAGCAGTTCCACTCCCCACCTGACACACACACACACACAGTTCCACTCCCACCTGACACCACACACACAACAAACCACACAAGTTCCACTCCCACCTGACACCACACCACACACACACAGTTTTCCACTCCCCATCTGACACACACACACAACACAGTTCCACTCCCCACCTGAACCACAAGCCACACAACAGTTTCCACCTGACCACACACACTAGTCCTGGTCTATTTCAGTCCGACACACAATTGAGGATTCTACACACGTTACTCCACCTCTGTTTTCTCCCTCCGATCTAAATGTACTCTGGGTTGATTAAGATTTCATTATTATCTTTTCCAACACGTCTTCTATTCAACTGAAGAAGTCCAGGGACAGGAATACATTTGAGTAAGTGATTTAATAAACAAACACAGACATGTATTAAACACACACACAACAATAGACTCCACTTGTTGACGCTAGCCTTCCGACCAATCCCATCTAGCTTTAGCATTGGACTGGATATAGACTTAGTCCACGCCAGAGCCCAAATGTAATATGAATGATTCCTTCTGAAAAAAAGGTAATTTCCTGTCACAGATCCCGTTTGTCGTGAAATCCTCCAATCAGTTTCTGTCAACCAAAAGAACTTGGAAGATGGATGAGACTAGAATCTGCTCCCTCTGGGATTTAACGTGTGGTTGAATCCATATGGACTCTAAAGTAGTGCACTATTTAGGGAATAGGGTGCCATAGGGCTCTGGTGCAAAAGTAGTGCACTATATAGGGATAGGGTGGCCATTTGGGACCGTAGACATATTGACTTTTAATGGTTTAGATTACAAGGGGGGGGCAGGCTGGGCCCAGCGGACTAAATCTGTTCTGGTTTGCCAACCATTTCATACGTCTGGTTCAATCACTGACCCTTCATGGTCCGTGGTGCTGAGTTTATTCTCTCATGCGTCTCTCTCTCTAGCTCTTCTCTCTCTTTCACCCTCTCTAGTTCTCCTCCCCCTCTTCCTCTCTGTTTCTCCTCCCCCTCTTCCTCTCTGTTTCTAACCTCCGTCTCGGTTCTCTCCCCCTCTGCTCGCTCTCGCTCTCCTCTGCACTCTCCCCGTCTCCCCTTCTCATCTCTCGCTGCCTCTCCCCGTCTCCCCTCCCTCTCTCTCTCTCCCCCGTCCCCTTCTCTCTGCGCCTCTCTGCGCTCTCCCCGTCTCCCCCTTCTCTCTCTCGCTCTCTCTGCGCTCTCCCCGTCTCCCCCTCCTCTCTCTCTCTCGCTGCTCTCTCCCCGTCTCCCCCTCCTCTCTCTCTCGCTGTCTCTCCCCGTCTCCCCGACCTCTCTCTCTCTCTCTGCTCTCTCCCCGTCTCCCCCCCTCTCTCTTCTCTCTCTGCTCTCTCCCCCGTCCCCTCCTCTCTCCTTCTCTCGCTGCCTCTCCCGTCTTCCCCCTCCTCTGCTCTCTCGCTGCTCTCTCCCCGTCTGCCCCCTATCCTCTCTCTCTCTCCCAGTCCTCCACCCCTCTCTCTCTCCTCTCTCCGTCTCCCCCTCCTCCGCTGCTCTCTCCCCGTCTCCCCTCCTCTCGTCTCTCGCTGCTCTCTCCCCGTCTCCCCCTCTCTCTCTCTCGGCTGCTCTCTCCACTCTCCCCCTCCCTCTCTCGCTGCTCTCTCCCCGTCTCCCCTCCCCCTCTCGTTCTCTATCCCGTCTCCCCCCCCCGCTCTCTCTCCCGTCTCCCCCTCCTCTCTCTCTCGCTGCTCTCCCCCGTCTCCCCCTCCTCTCTCTCTCTCTGCTCCTCTCCCCTCCTCTTCTTCGGCTGGTCTCTCCCCGTCTCCCCTCCGCTCTCTCTCTCGCTGCTCTCTCTCCCCGTCTCCCCTCCTCTCTCTCTCGCTGCTCTTCCCCGTCTCCCCCGGCTCTCTCTCTCGCTGCTCTCTCCCCGTCTCCCCCTCCTCTCTCTTCTCTCTCTCTCATCCCCGTCCTCTCTCTCTCGTGGTCTCTCCCCGCTCTCCCCTCCTCTCTCTCTCTCGCTGCTCTCTCCCCGTCCTCTCTCTCTCTCTGCTCTCTCCCGTCTCCCCTCTCTCTCGCTCCTCTCTCTCTCCTGCTCTCTCCCCGTCTCCTCGCCTCTCTCTCTCGATGCTCTCTCCCCGTCTCTCCCCTCCTCTCTCTTCTCGCTGCTCTCTCCCGTCTCCCCCTCCTCTCTCTCTCTCGCTGCTCTCTCCCCGTTCTCGCCCCGCCTCTCTCTCTCGCTGCTCTCTCCCCGTCTCCCCCCTCTTCGGCTCTCTCCTCTCTCTCTCGCTGCTCCTCTCCCCGTCTCCACCCTCCTCTCTCTCTCTCTGCTGCCTCTCCCCGTCTCCCCTTTCTCTGTGCTCTCCCTCCCCTCCTCTCTCTCTCTCTTCTGCTGCTCTCTCCCCGTCTCCCCCTCCTCTCTCTCTCTCTGCTCTCTCCCGTCTCCCCCTCCTCTCTCTCTCCCGCTGCTCTCTCCCCGTCTCCCCACTCCTCTCTCTGCTCTCCCCGTCTCCGCCTCTCTTCATCCCTCGCTCTCCCCGCTTCCCCATCTCTATCTCC
This sequence comes from Salvelinus sp. IW2-2015, assembly GCF_002910315.2. Taxonomy (NCBI): domain Eukaryota; kingdom Metazoa; phylum Chordata; class Actinopteri; order Salmoniformes; family Salmonidae; genus Salvelinus; species Salvelinus sp. IW2-2015. The sequence goes on along the minus strand of NW_019949834.1, from coordinate 7,420 downwards.
TCTCATTTGGTCCCATAATCCTCTTCCTCTCTCTGCTATCTCTCACAGCTACGGTCCTCTCCCCTCTCTGCTCTTCTCTCTCTACGTGCTCTCATCCCCGCTCTCTCTCTCTCGTCTCTCGTCTATTCTGCGTCTCTCCCGCGCTCTCTCACACCTCTCTCATCGCTCCCCGTCTCCTTCTACCTTCGCCTGCTCGTCATCACCGTCTCCGCACCTCGCACTCTCACCCCGTCTCCCCCTCCGTCTCTCTGCTCGCTGCTCTCTCCCGTCTCCCCTCGCCTCTCTCTCTCGATGCTACATCTCCCCGTTCCCCCGCCTCTCTTCTCTCGATGCTCTCTCCCCGTCTCCCCCTCTCTCTCTCTCGCTGCTCTCTCCCGTCTCCCGCCTCTCTCTCTCGCTGCTCTCGTCCCCGTCCGCCTCTATCTCCGCTGCTGCTCATCCCCGTCTCCCCTCCTCTCTCTCTCTCTCTCGCTGCCTTCTCCCCCCTCCTCTTCTCTCCTCTCTATCGCTGCTCTCTCCCCGTCTCCCCCTCCTCTCTCTCTCTCGTGCTCTCTCCCCGTCTCCCCCCTCTCTCTCTCATCGCTGCTCCTCTCCCGTCTCCCCCTCCCTTCTCTCTCCTCGCTGCCTCTCTCCCCGTCTCCCCCTCCTCTCTCTCTCTCGCTGCTCTCTCCCGTCTCCACTCCTCTCTCTCGCTGCTTCTCTCTCCCGTCTCACTCCTCTCTCTCTCTCGCTGCTCTCTCCCCGTCTCGCCCCTCCCCTCTCTCTCTCTCTGCTCTTCCCCGTTCCTCTCTCTCTTCCGCTGGTTCTCTCCCCCGTCTCCCCCTCATCTCTCCTCTCGCTGCTCTCTCCCCGTCTCCCCCTCCTCTCTCTCTCTCTCTCTGCTGCTCTCGTCCCCGTCTCCCCCTCTTCTCGCTGCTCTCCATCCCCGTCTCCCCCTCCTCTCTTCTCGCTGCTCTCGTCCCCGTCTCCCCCTCCTATCTCGTCTCGCTGTCTCTCCCCGTCTCCCCCGCCTCTCTCTCTCGATGCTCTCTCCCCGTCTCCCCCGCCTCTCTCTTCTCGCTGCTTCTCTCCCGTCTCCCCTCTCTCTCTCTCGCTGCTCTCTCCCCGTCTCCCGCCTCTCTCTTCGCTGCTCTCTCCCCCGTCTCCCCCTCTCTCTCGCTGCTCTCTCCCTCCCCGTCTCCCCCTCCTCTCTCTCTCTCTCTCGCTGCTCTCGTCCCCGTCTCCCCCTCCTCTCTCATCTCTCGTCTCGCTGCTCTCCTCCCCGTCTCCCCCTCCTCTCTCTCTCTTCTCGCTGCTCTCTCCCCGTCTCCCCCTCCTCTCTCTCTCTTCGCTGCTCTCTCCGTCCCCCCTCCTCTCTCTCTCTCTCTCGCTGGCCTCTCTCCCGTCTCCTCCCCCTCCTCTTCTCTCCGCTGCTCTCTCCCCGTACTCCCCCTCCTCATCTCTCTCTCGTTGCTCTCTCCCCGTCTCCACCCTCCTCTCCTCTCTCGCTGCTCTCTCCCGTCCTCACCCCTCCTCTCTCTCTCGTGCTCTCTCCCCGTCTCCCCCTCCTACTCTTCTTCGCTGGCTCTCCATCTCCCCGTCTCCCCCTCCTCTCTCTATCGCTGCCTCTGCCCGTCTCCCCCTCTCTCTCTGCGCTGCTTCTCTGCCCGTCCTCCCCCTCCTCCTTCTCTCGCTGCTTCTCTCACACCGTCTCCCCCTCCTCCTCTAATCTCGGCTGCTCTTCCCCGTCTCCCCCTCCTCTCTCTCTCTCGCTGCCCTCTCCCGTCTCCCTCCTCTCTCTTTCTCGCTGCCCATCGTTCCCCCTCGCTGCTCTCTCCCGCGTCTCCCCGCTCCTCTCTCTCTCTCGTGCTCCTCTCCCCGTCCTCCCCCTCTCTATCTCGCTGCTTCTCCCCGTAACCCCGCCTCTTCTCCTTCGCTGCTCTCTCCCCCGCCTCTCCTAATTTTTCATTACTTGTTATCCAATATTTAATTAGCTTTTGTTCTACCCGACACCCGATTAGTTGGGCTGTTTATGGCGGATGGTCCGTCGTGGCAGACAGTCAGTCAGTACATTGAAATACAGTTTGTTTTATGTTTGAATTTAAAAGGAATGTACTGATAACCGTGAAGTGAAATGGAGTCCGTTGCTGTGTACAAAAATGTTTCCAGGTGTGATTGTCCATTCTTTTCAAATTGAAAGGGTGAGGAGGGATTACTCGTTGCCCTTTACCACCTCGACACCGTTGGGGATAGGTTCAGCACATCACCAACGTGGGGGGGATAGGTCACACCTCAACAACGTTGGGGATAGGTCACACCTCAACAACGTTGGGACAGGTCACGCTCCCACCTCACACGTTGGGACAAGGTCACACCTCAAACAACGTTGGGATAGGTCACACCTCAACAACGTTGGGATAGGTCCACACCTCAACAACGTTGGGACAGGTCACGCTCCACCTCAACAACGTTGGGACAGGTCACGCTCCACCTCAACAACGTTGGGAAATAGGTCACACCCTCGAAACGTTGGGATAGGTCACGCTCACCACCTCGACAAACGTTTGGGCACAGGTCAACGCTCTCCACCTCGACAACCGTTCGGGATAGTCACGCTCCCACCTCGAACACCGTTGGGATAGGTCACGCTCCGACCTCGACACCGTTGGGATAGGTCCACGCTCCCATCTGACACACGTTGGGAATAGGTCCACGCTCCCACCTCGACACCGTTGGGATAGGTCCACACCTCGACACCTGTTGGGACAGGGTCACGCTCCCACCTCAACACTGGCAAAGAGTGGGAAGACTTCGTTGTTTTTCTGAAAGACTTTTACACAGCCGCTGACCCATAGTACCCTATTCCCTATATAGTGCACTAACCTTTAGACCAGAGCCCCTATGAACCCTATTCCCTATATAGTGCACCTACTTTAGACCCAGAGTCCTACAGAGCCCTAATATAGGGAATAGGGTTCATCCTCTGTGTTGCCTACACTCAATGGAGGTGAAGGCCCCTGATCATGTCAGTCCATTATGGCTCCAACCAAAGCAGCGCCAAAACAACACAGGTGGATTGTGTCTCCTCCCTGGGAGGCCTGTAGGGTGACCTGAGTGACAGGAAACAGGGCTGGCATCCAACACAGCACGCAATCCCAAACCACAATCCTATTTAGTCCTGGTGCTCTGGTCTAAAGTAGGCACTACATATAGGGAGTAGGGTGCTATAGGCTCTGGTTAAAGTAGTGCACTATATAGGGAGTAGGGTGCTATAGGGCTCTGGTCTAAAAGTAGTGCACTATATAGGGAGTAAGGGTGCTATAGGGAATCTGTCTAAAGTAGTGCCGCTACATAGGGAATAGGGTGCTATAGGGCTCTGGTCTAAAGTAGTGCAGCTATATATAGGGAATAGGGTTCTATAGGGCCCTGGGTCTAAAGTAGTGCACTATATAGGAAATAGGGTTTCTATAGGGCCCTTGGTCTAAAGTAGGCACTATATATAGGGAATAGGGTGCCCTAAGGGCTCTGGTCTAAAGGTAGTGTAAGCTACATAGGGAGTAGGGTGCTAATAGGGCTTCTGGTCTAAAGTAGTGGGCACTACATAGGGAATAGGGTGCCATTTTCAAAACATCTCTGGGTAGTTATGTGAAAGGAGAGGTAGACGGACGGCAAGTAAACTCTCTTTTAAAGAAACTATGCGATTGTGGAATCAGAGTACATGGAGGTTTTGTGTCCACGACTAATTGAGGAGCCATTTTGAGCGGAGACAAGGTTCGAGATAAAAACTGTGTGGAATATGAAGCCACACACACACACACAGAAAACATCCTATATCATAAAAGCGGAAGAACAACATACTTAATCAATAAAACAGGAAGTNTAGGGTCTAAAGTAGTGCCCTGTAAAGGGAATAGGGTCTAAAGTAGTGCCCTATAAAGGGAATAGGGTCTAAAGTAGTGCCCTGTAAAGGGAATAGGGTCTAAAGTAGTGCCCTATAAAGGGAGTAGGGTCTAAAGTAGTGCCCTATAAAGGGAGTGGGGTCTAAAGTAGTGCCCTGTAAAGGGAATAGGGTCTAAAGTAGTGCCCTGTAAAGGGAGTAGGGTCTAAAGTAGTGCCCTATAAAGGGAGTAGGGAGCCAGTGGGGAGTTCACCCCAGTGTTTCTTCCTGATTGGTAGGCAGCAGCAGCAGTGTTTCTTCCTGATTGGTAGGCAGCAGCAGCAGTGTTTCTTCCTGATTGGTAGGCAGCAGCAGTGTGCTTAATGAACAGAACCATTTTTCTGGAGAGGCAATTATAGGATCTGCCAGCAGTGGCTCTGGTTGATCACAACACGTCTCACTCTACTAACGGTGCAGTTAACTCTGAGACTGTTTCCCTCCCTTTTTAAAATGGGGGGGGGGGACAGACTCCCCCCCCCTCCCAAAACATATGAAACAATGAAAAAGGCTTCAGGAGAGGTTTTATCAGAGAGGGGGGTGTACCTGGAACTGTGCACCGGGGAGTAGTACGCTGTTAGCCTTTTTAATAATGTTTTTATACAATTTACTTTTTAAATATATATATATATATATATATATAATTAAAAAAATAAATAAAAGTACCTGTCAGATCGACTGTTTATTTATTTCTGCAGTTCTGTATGGTTTTGGACGTGTGTTGCGAGTGTCTTTCTGAAGCAGTATCATTGATCCTCTCCATATGCCAGTTCTCTGTTATTTCTGGTTGAGTTTCTTACATTCCCCCTCTGTTTTGACACAGTCTAGTATCTGTGGGAGTCGGGTCCTTCTGACACAAAATGGAAATGATTTCCCATCACTTGTTGGTTTGCTGCAGTCGTAGGGAGCTATAGCTGACTGTGTGAGGTTTWTGTATTCCAAATGTCACCCTATTCCCTATATAGTGCACTCGTTTTTTTGACCCAGGCCCGTAAAGCATAGGAAACCGTTTGGGATACAKCCTCACCTGTGTGATGAGTAGAGTAGACGGCAGTAGACAGCAGGAGCCTTGGCCTCTCCTTTCACTTCACTGTGAGGTGGACGTGTGTGTGTGAGGAACTAGCGTTCATGACTGGCATGTTGAAAACTACTCTGCTGCACGCCACGCCGCCCACCCGCCGAAAAGATCGTTTCCTTCCTGTTTCCACGGCAACGACAGAACACAACGCGCTCAACAGGTTAGGAAGCAACGGCGAATAGCACAGTCGGAATTATTAGATTTTCAGGTTTTTCCACCATAACGCAGAGGGACAAGAGAGAGACATGACAAGCGAGAGGGACAAGGAGAGAGAAGACATGACAACGCAGAGGGAAAGAGAGAGACATGACAACGCAGAGGGACAAGAGAGAGAGACATGACGAGACAGTGACAGAGAGGACAAGAGGAGAGACATGACGAGACAGTGCAGAGGACAGAGAAGACATGACGAGACAGTGCAGAAGACAGAGAGAGACATGACGAGACAGTGCAGAGGGACAAGGAGAGACATGACAAGACAGTGCAGAGGCGACAAGAGAGAGACATGACGAGACAATGCAGAGGGACAAGAGAGAGACATGACAAGACAATGCAGAGGGAGAAGAGAGAGACATGACAAGACAATGCAGAGGGACAAGACAGACAAGACAACGCAGAGGGAGGAGAGACATGACGAGACACATTTTGATCAGTAAATGAAAATTAAAAAGGGCTGAAAACCAAATTGTCTCCTGTTTAAAAAGAAGATAGAGAACAAAGCTATGGAGAAAAACATACTGGAGTTTGGTGCAGGTACAGACAACTAGCGCAAAAATAATGCGATATTATCAAAACGATTCTCTAGAACGTTCCCGATATGTAACTGTAGTGATTTTTCACCCCCATCACTAGTGTGTGAGGAGCAGAGCGGACGGTCTCTCCGTCCCTCTGTCCGTCCGTCCGTCCGTCCCTCTCTCCGTCGTCCGTCTCTCCGTCCGCCTCTCTCCGTCCGTCCGTCCCTCTCTTCCGTCCGTCCGTCCCTCTCTCCGTCCGTCCGTCCCTCTCTCCGTCCGTTCCGTCCCTCTCTCCCTCTGTCCGTCCGTTCCGTCCGTCCGTCCCTCTGTCCGTCCGTCCGTCCGTCCGTCCGTCCCTCTGTCCGTCTGACCGTGAGAAGGTGAAATGACTGGGCTGACAGCACGGCCTGCATCACATACAGCACCCTATTCCCTTTATAGTGCCCTACCCTACGTGGGGGACCCCTGGTCAAAAGTAGTGCACTATCTAGGGAGCAGGGTGCCATGTGGAACACAGAGAGGTGAAATGATTGGGCTGACAGCTAGTCTCCACGGGTTCCAAGCTAGGTCAGGGCTGGGCGGGGAGCCAGAAGCAAGGACCCTGGTCTGAATAGCAATCACTGCATCACACAGGTGACAGACACTGAGGCTAGCAGCCAAGGTACGTCCCAAACCCTATTCCCTATAGTGAGAGACCCTCTGGGACCATGGTCTAGAAGCAGTGCGCTACAAAGGGAATAGGGTGTTGATTAGGATGTTGTCAGAGCCAGCCAGGCAGCCAGGCAGGTGCAATCCTGTCCTGCCATACCATAATATCAAGATAGGATATTAAATGCAAGACGCCTGGTATTATTATCCTTGTGACTGAACACAGACGGATCCTTGTCACGTCATCCAAGGTAGAGGGAAATACACTAGATTTGATGTGCAGTGTTGAATCAAACCAGCGGTCCTCTTCAAGTTACCCTGACCTGAGAAGGTGTGTTCATAGAGCTACTAAAGACCACACCCTGCTTCCAACTGGGTTTCAGTCCCCCCCGGCTCCTCCGACCCAGTCCCCCCCTGGGCTCCTCCAGCCCAGTCCCCCCCCCGCTCCTCCGACCCAGTCCCCCCGGCTCCTCCGACCAGTTCCCCCCGGCTCCTCCGACCCAGTCCCCCCCCGGCTCCTCCGACCCAGTCCCCCCCCCGGGCTCCTCCGACCCAGTCCCCCCCGGCTCCTCCGACCCAGTCCCCCCCCCCGGCTCCTCCGACCCAGTCCCCCCCCCGGCTCCTCCGACCCAGTCCCCCCTAGGGCTCCTCCGACCCGGTCCCCCCCCCCCGGGCTCCTCCTACCCAGTCCCCCCCCCCGCGGCTCCTCACCCAGTCCCCCCCGGGCTCCTCCACCCAGTCCCCCCGGGCTCCTCCAACCAGTCCCCCCGGGCTCCTCCGACCCAGTCCCCCCCTAGGGCTCCTCCGACCCAGTCCCCCCCCCGGCTCCTCCTACCCAGTCCCCCCCCCCGGGCTCCTCCTACCCAGTCCCCCCCGGCTCTCCAACCCAGTCCCCCCGGCTCCTCCAACCCAGTCCCCCCGGCTCCTCCAACCTAGTCCCCCCCGGCTCCTCCACCCAGTCCCCCCCGGCTCCTCCAACCTAGTCCCCCCCGGGCTCCTCCAACCTAGTCCCCCCCGGGCTCCTCTATTCAAATCATGAAAAAAGTG
>NW_019949833.1:5759-9783 GCF_002910315.2 Salvelinus sp. IW2-2015 | reverse complement strand
CCTCCATTCAACCAGGGACAGTACTATCGCTCGGAGTGATCATGCTTTACCAGTTCGCACCACCCTGAGGACCAAGTTAAACCTCGTTAGATGTGAGTGATCTTGCTGCACACTCGCGGGATTCGCTGTCACGCTTTTGGAGGACAGTAATTATTTATGGAGTGATCTGCTCCGTTCTGTCCACCACCGACAGTACAGTAATCATCGTGAATGTGATTCCCTTGTCAGTTCCCACGCGTCTGATGTGCTGTCCGCACATGTTTTTGTCATTGCTAGGAACCATTAGGTAATGTATTGTCTCGAGTGATCTGCTCGCTTCTGTCACCAGGACCACCGTAATATGGAGGGTGATCTCCTCCTGGCAACGTTCCACACCAGGACGCAGTAATCAATGCGAGTGATTAACCCTACGCTCCGTATTCCTCTGCAGGTCTCTTGGACCCGAATGCGGACTAATCAGTCTTTGTCGGGTGAAGAGATTCACGCACGCTCGCGCTGGAATCAACTGAGTGCTGAAACTGTTGTGTCGTCAGCCTCGTATGGGTGTTGGAGTCGAAGCCTGGCCGTGCAGTCATGAGTGAACAGGGAGTACGGAAGGGCTAAGATACTGAGCGGGCATGTCGCGGCCCAGTGTTCAGCGTGTCAGACGTGTTGTTGCTACCCTCACCACTGGGGGGACGGCCGTCAGGAAGTCCAGGATCCAGTTGCAGAGGGGTGTTTAGTCCCGGTCTTTTAGCTTAGTGATGAATTTGGGACTTGGTGTTGAACACTGAGCTGTAGTCATGAATGCATTCTCACATAGATGTTCCTTTTGTCTATGTGGGAAAGGGCAGTGTGGAGTGCATTAGAGATAGCGTCATCTGTGGATCTGTTGGGGCGGTATGTGAATTGGAGTGGGTCTAGGGTTTCCGGGATGATGGTGTTGTGAGCCATGACCAGCCTTTCAAAGCATTTCATGGCTCTACCGACGTGAGTGCTACGAGGCAGGTTTAGGCAGGTTACCTTTGCTTTCTAGGTTTTGGGCACAGGTACTATGGTGGTCTGCGTGAAACATGTAGGTATTACAGACTCAGTCAGGAAGAGGTTGGAAATGTCAGTCAAGACACTTGCCAGTTGGTCAGCGCATGCTCTGAGTACACGTCCTGGTAATCCGTCTGGCCCTGCGGCCTTGTGAATGTTGACCTGTTTAAAGGTCTTACTCACATTGGCTACGGAGAGRGTGATCACACAGTCATCCGGAACAGCTGGTGCTCATGCATGCTTCAGTGTTGCTTTCCTTAAAGCGAGCATATGCTCGTCTGTTTGGCTTGTCTCACTTGGCAGCTCGTGACTGGGTTTCCCTTTGTAGTCCATAATAMTTTGCAAGTCCTACCACATCCGACGAGCGTCAGAGCCGGTGTAGTAGGATTCAATCTTAGTCCTGTATTTACGCTTTGCCTATTTGATGGTTCGTCTGATGGCATAGCGAGATTTCTTATAAGCGTCCGGATTAGTGTCCCACTTCTTGAAAGTGGCAGCTCTAGCCTTTAGCTCGGTGCGGATGTTGCCCGTTCTCCATGGCTTCTGGTTGGGATATGTACATATGGTCACTGTGGGGACAACGTCGTCGATGCACTAATTGATGAAGCCATTGACTGAGTCGGTATACTCCTCAATGCCATTGGAGGAATCCCGGAACATATTCCAGTCTGTGATAGCAAAAACGTCCTGTAGCTTAGCATCTGCTTCATCTGACCACTTTCTTATTGATCGAGTCACTGKTGCTTCCTGCTTTAATATTTGCTTGTAAGCAGTAATCAGGAGGATAGAATTATTGGCAGATTTGCCAAATGGAAGGCGAGGGAGAGCTTTGTATGCCTTTGTTTGGAGAAACAAGTGTTGTGGCAATTTCATTTATTACCAAATGAGGAGAGTTACAAACCACACACCAGTCAGAGTTATACTTGAACTTCATCTTTAATAATATGAGCTTTACAATATCCCTTTGACTCTCAGATCAATTCAGTGTCTATCATGAACTCTGAGTCCCTACAGTAGAATACAAATATCTTTTATAGCCAAGATACACCCCTCTCAACTTACATGACGAACCACAGATCTTAGGAACAGTTCACAAAGAAAGACTTTTACTTGAGAGAGGAGTATCCCATAGCCAGATAGCATTCGCTATAAATTATCGTTCAGTTTGGTCTCTAAAACGAGGTTCTAATCTCGTTCCTTGTACTTCATAGTACAAAAACATTACCTCATCCAAGGCATAACTCAATTGTCAACTCAAGTAAACCCCCCTCTTGACCTCTCAATCCTAAGACAAGTCACTGAGGGGAGTGACTTGGCGCACAGATATTGTAGAGACAAGTAATTGGTTCCCCTTAATCACGCCATCCCTTCACATGGTTTAACAGATACATTCACATATGAAGACAATGTTCCATCCTGTCCTCTTCCTTTTCTGATATTCTGCATAGCACCAGAGACATGTAAAAGACAAGCCTCCAAAGGGATACATTCTAATAAAAAGTATATCACATAAGAATATTATGCAGATATGACATCTTAATTACTTATGTTACCCAACTAATTCTGATTCATCCACCACACATGCTGGGAGAAGTTTGCCTGCATTAACTCTCTGGGATAGATGGGACGCTTGCGTCCAAACAGCCATGTCAAAATGTAGAGCGCCAAATTCAAAAAATTATATAAAATTAAACTTGATTAATCACACATATAAGATATCAAATTAAAGCTACACTCGTTGTGAATCCAGCCAACATGTCAGATTTCAAAAAGGCTTTTCGGCGAAAGCAAACGATGCTATTATCTGAGGATACACCATAAACAAAAGAGAGAAGCATATTTCAACCATGCCGGCCGCTACTCAAAACGCAGAATAAAATATAAAAACGCATTACCTTTTATGAGATTCTTTTGTTGGCACTCCAATATGTCCATAAACATCCCAAGTGGTCCTTTAGTTCGATTAATTCGTCCAATATATATCCAAATTGTCCATTTATTTGCGCCGTTGTACAGGAAAACAGCGTTCAATTTGAGCAAAATCACGACACAATATCTAAAAAAAAATACCTCTAAACTTTGCCAAACATTTCAAAGTACTTTTGTAATACAGCTTAAGGTATTTGTAAACGTTAATAATCGATCAAATTGAAGACAGGTCAATCTGTTTTCAATACAGGATATCACAAACTCACGGACAATTCATGTCTTGCCCAAATCTCAAACATAAACAAACGACGTCACTCCACTTCCGGGTTAATATCTTTTCACCTCACTAAGAATAACCTTAACCATTTTCCATACAATGGCGACATCCAGTGGAAGCAGTAGAACTGCGCATTTACTGATTAGAATTCTGGTTTGCCCAACACAATCCATTGAACATAGAGGAACTGAACAATAAAAAAGTTAGTCCTCAGGGTTTTGACTGCTATATAAGTTCTGTTATACTTACAGATATGATTAAAACAGTTTTAGAAACTTCAGAGTGTTTTCTATCCAAATCTACTAATTATATGCATATTCTTATATTCTGGGGATGAGTAGCACGAAGTTGAAAATGCGCCACGCTATTTTTCCCTAAGTGAAAACTCTGACCCTATCCTAGAGAAGTTTTTAAAAGTCCCGTCCACTAGGAGCGCCACTTCTGGATGAGCTTTTCTTGTTTTGTCACGGATGTGTGGGAGAGCGGACCAAGGCGCAGCGTGCTCTGAGTTCCACATATTTTATTAAGTTAAACTTTGAACAAAACAATAAAGAAACAACGAAACGTAACATAAGTGGTGCAACTAACACACACAAACAATATCCCACAAACACAGGTGGGAAAATATCTACTTAAATATGATCCCAATTAGAGACAACGATTACCAGCTGCCTCTAATTGGGAATCATACAAAAACACAACATAGAAAACATAGAAATTATAAACTAGAATACCCCTAGTCACGCCTGGCTACTATACCATAGAGAAACAAGGCTTCGCATGATGTAAGGGGTTCGC
>NW_019949833.1:0-1042 GCF_002910315.2 Salvelinus sp. IW2-2015 | reverse complement strand
TGAAATTCTACCCAGGTCATTTATTCTCTGAAACTACTACTACTTTACCGCTGATGCTACTACTACAACTACTTTACTGCTAATACTACTACTACATTACTACTACTACTACTTTACCGCTGATGCTACTGCTACTACTACTTTACTGCTGATGCTACTAATACTTTGCTACTAATACTTTGCTACTACTACTGATGCTACTGCTACTACTATTGCTACTTCAACTACTGCTGATGCTGCTACTACTACTACTACTGTTGTTGGTACTACATCTGCTGCTGCCGCTACAACTACTACGGCTGCTCTCTACTACTACTATTACTACTAACTACTTATTTTGATGCTACTACTGTTACTACTACTGCTGCTGCAACAACTACTACTGTTGATACTACTGCGGCTACTCTACTACTGGTACTACTACTACTACCTCCACTACTACTACTACTACTACTGTTGATACTACTGCGACTGCTCTACTACTGGTACTACTACTACTACTACTACTACTACTACTACTACTGTTGATGCTACTGCGACTGCTCTACTACTGGTACTACTACTACTACTACTACTACTACTGTTGATGCTACTGCGAATGCTCTACTACTGGTACTACTAACTACTTATTTTCGTGCTACTTCTGCTGCTACTACTACTGCTACTACTAATACTACTACTGATACTGATATGAATGCTGCTGCTACTACTACTACTACTACTTTTTATGCTACTGTGGCTGCCCTACTACTGGTGCTGTTACTACTACTACTAACTACTTATTTTGATGATGATGATGCTACTACTACTGATACTGCTACTACTACTACTACTACAACTACTGCCACCGCCATTGCTACTACTACTACTACTACTACTACTACTACTATTACCACTATTACTGATACTACTGCTGCTGCTAGTACTGCTACTGCTGCTAGTACTGCTGCTGCTGCTAGTACTGCTACTGCTAGTACTGCTGCTGCTACTACTACTGCTGCTGCTGCTAGTACTGCTGCTGCTGCTAGTACTGCTACTGCTA
>NW_019949832.1:7316-9793 GCF_002910315.2 Salvelinus sp. IW2-2015 | reverse complement strand
TTAACGTAGCTTGAGAGTTCTCCAAGAGATTCACGTCCAAAGTAGATAAACAAACCTACAAGGTGGTGCTTACAGAATATGTCCGGTGTTGAGTACACTCCTCTTCCGACAGTAGCACCATCTCCATCTCCATCATTCCTGATGATGCCCTGGGATCCTTCCATAGCAGGTCCATGGTAGGACACTGGCCAGGCCTCGTCTCCGGTCCCCAACCATCCATCTCCATCCCTGTATTTGTTCAACACCTTCAGGGCAATGCGGTTCCAGCCACAGGGTCGGACGTACTGTTCCTTTCCCCGAGTAAACACTGCTTCACCATCCTTAACYTTTGTAAAGTCGTAGTCATACCGAGAATCAAGGAACTCATTCACGTTCACAGAAACAGTGGTTTGTGGAATGGATGCGGCGGATGGGGCATCTGGTAAAGCTAAGGCACCTTTTAAAGACAATGTCCCCAAACTTGGGTACTCCAACTCTAGAAGGCCCTCTTGTATGTAGAACTCCTTTAGTGCGACCACATTGACAAAGTCCTGTGGGGTTAGTGAAAGTGTTCCCGCGGTGGCCGATTCCACGTTGCAACCTGAGACAGCAGACAGAGCCTCCAAGATGAGATTTACGTTTGGCATGGTGAGAGTTAGAAATCTCCAAAACATTTWRGGTAAGAAYACTTCACAGAGAGCAGAAAAATCCTTCCTGTGTGTGATCCGACACGAAGGCGTCTGCTCTTGTAATTTCACCTATACATAGACTGTGCTGTGGAATGTAATATTTACTTTCACTTTCTGTTGCAGTGACTGGAAAAACAAGCTGGTGTACGGTAAATGTACACTGACTGTACAAAACATTAGGAACACCTTCCTAATATTGACTTGCACCCCTTTTGCCCTCAGAACAGCCTCAATTCGTTWGGARGTGGAATCTACAAGGTGTCGGTAGCATTCCACTGGGATGCTGGCCCATGTTGACTCCAATGCTTCCCACAGTTGTGTCAAGTTGGCTGGATGTCCTTTGGGTGGTGGAACATTCTTGATACACACGGGAAACTGTTGAGCGTGAAAAACCCAGGGGAGTAGCAGTTCTTGACACAAACCGGTGCGTCTGGCAGTTACAACCATAACCCGTTCAAAGGCAGTTAAATATTTTGTCTTGTCCATTCACATTCTGAACGGCACACATACACAATCCATGTCTCAAGGCTTAAAAATCCTTTTATAACCTGTCTCTTCCCCTTCATATACACTGATTGAAGTGGATTTAACAGGTGACCGCAATAAGGAATCATAGCTTTCACCTGGATTCACCTGGTCAGTCTATGGCATGGAAAGAGCAGGTGTTCATAATGTTTTGTGCACTCAGTGTAGATATAGTGAACAAATCTTGATCATCCCCATTTACTGTTATGGTTGAATGGTAGCAGCAAAAACAGGAGTGAATGTAAACACTTAAGACTTGTAAATAGTTTACTTAAAGGGACATTACAAATAAAAGTTTATCTTTTGCAAATCTGCAGTTGTTACATAAATGTTTTTGACTTCAAGTAATTATATATACCCATTGATTCTTGAACAATATAACTTATAAATACTTAATGTGCTTAGTTGAACTGTCTTAACCGATCAAAACCCCAATTATAATCTTGTTTTTATATTCTCAAAACATTGTAGTCGATATCCGCGCTTATAAACCCAGGGTCGTTACAACATGATTAAAGCTATCATTTTGATCTCATGGATGATCAGTCCTTGCATCAATAGTGCGGTCTATGAATTTGAGAGTGGTTCTATTTCTTCAGCCCCATTGGTCAGCTATTTACCCAAACGATGGCGGGATAACCCATTTGTTATTGTTTGAACTYCAGATTGCCTCTATGAATTGTTTCCTCTTTCAGGTAAAACAACATATTTGTGTAGCTCCTGTGTGAACAGGATTTCAAGTCTCAAGGTTGGTTAAAGTACTTCTGTTCGTCATAATCGTTAGGACTAAACCTTGTCTAACTGTAAATCCATGCCTGAGAGGTTTGGATGGCATGAAGTCAATATTTAATCATGACACAATATATTATTTCATAGGAAGTGAGTCTGCACTATGCCAGTATGAAGCACACTGGTAAGGCCCCCCATTGCTCAGGATTGGCCCAGAGAGATGTTATCTATGCAACAGTGGCCCAATGTGTTCTACAAGGCGTATGGTGCATCTGCTGACGTTGTTCTTTGAATATCCGTTCTGATGGAAATAAGATGTATTTTCATTTGTGCATGTTTGAGTGTTTCTGTAAATGTTGAAAAAGCTAATGTAATAATATTTTTTTATCCAAAGAATCTCAATAATAATGGTTTTAAGCCAACAGGATATAGAATTAGTTGGATAAAAGAATAGTATTCTTGCGTATCTTCAAAAGACTCAAATACATTTATTATAGGATTAAAGAGCAACCTTTGTATAATGTACTCGTACTGTAAATACAAAGAGGTAAAAAT
>NW_019949832.1:0-3249 GCF_002910315.2 Salvelinus sp. IW2-2015 | reverse complement strand
AGAGAGGAGTTAGGACTAAACCTTGTCTAACTGTAAATCCATGCCTGAGAGGTTTGGATGGCATGAAGTCAATATTTAATCACTGACATACAGTGGGGAGAACAAGTATTTGATACACTGCGATTTTGCAGGTTTTCCTACTTACAAAGCATGTAGAGGTCTGTAATTTTTTATCATAGGTACACTTCAACTGTGAGAGACGGAATCTAAAACAAAAATCCAGAAAATACATTGTATGATTTTAAAATAATTTATTTGCATTTTATTGCATGACATAAGTTTTGATCACCTACCAACCAGTAAGATTCCGGCTCTCACAGACCTGTTAGTTTTTCTTTAAGAAGCCCTCCTGTTCCCACCCTCATTACCTGTATTAACTGCACCTGTTTGACTCGTTACCTGTATAAAGACACCTGTCCACACAATCAAACAGATTCCAACCTCTCCACAATGGCCAAGACCACAGAGAGCTGTGTAGGACATCAGGGATAGCAATTGTAGACCTGCCACAAGGCTGGGATGGGCTACAGGACAATAGGCAAGCAGCTTGGTGAGAAGGAAACAACTGTTGGCGCAATTATTAGAAAATGGAAGAAGTTCAAGATGACGGTCAATCACCCTCGTCTGGGGCTCCATGCAAGATTTCACCTCGTGGGGCATCATTCATGAGGAAGGTGAAGGGATCAGCCCAGAATACACGGCAGGACCTGGTCAATGACCTGAAGAGAGATGGGGACCACAGTCTCAAAGAAAACCATTAGTAACACACTACGCCGTCATGGAATAAAATCCTGCAGCGCACGCAAAGGTCCCCTGCTTAAGCAGTGCATGTCCAGGCTGTCTGAAGTTTTGCCAATGACCATCTGGATGATCCAGAGGAGGAATGGGAGAAGGTCATGTGGTCTGATGAGACAAAATAGAGCTTTTTGTGCTAACTCCACTCGCCGTGTTTGGAGGAAGAAGAAGTATGAGTACAACCCCAAGAACACCATCCCAACCGTGAAGGAGGTGGAAACATCATTCTTTGGGATGCTTTTTCTGCAAAGGGGACAGGACGACTGCACCGTATTGAGGGGAGGATGGATGGGGCCATGTTCGCGAGATCTTGGCCAACAACCTCCTTCCCTCAGTAAGAGCATTGAAGATGGGTCGTGGCTGGGTCTTCCAGCATGACAACGACACGAAGCACACAGCCATGGCAACTAAGGAGTGGCTCGTAAGAAGCATCTCAAGGTCCTGGAGTGGCCTAGCCAGTCTCCAGACCTGAACCCAATAGAAAATCTTTGGAGGGAGCTGAAAGTCCGTAATTGCCCAGCGACAGCCCCGAAACCTGAAGGATCTGGAGAAGATCTGTAGGGAGGAGTGGGCCAAAATCCCTGCTGCAGTGTGTGCAACCTAGTCAAGAACTACAGGAAACTATGATCTCTGTAATTGCAAACAAAGGTTTCTGTACCAAATATTAAGTTCTGCTTTTCTGATGTATCAAATACTATGTCATGCAATAAAATGCAAATTAATTACTTAAAATCATACAATGTGATTTTCTTGGATTTTTGTTTTAGATTCCGTCTCTCATAGTTGAAGTGTACCTATGATAAAAATGACAGACCTTACATGCGTTGTAAGTAGTAAAACCTGCAAAATCGGCAGTGTATCAAATACTTGTTCTCCCCACTGTATCTAATATTTCATAAGGAAGTGAGTCTGCACTATGCCAGTATGAAGCCACT
Organism: Salvelinus sp. IW2-2015; assembly: GCF_002910315.2. Classification (NCBI taxonomy): domain Eukaryota; kingdom Metazoa; phylum Chordata; class Actinopteri; order Salmoniformes; family Salmonidae; genus Salvelinus; species Salvelinus sp. IW2-2015. The sequence continues at coordinate 1,519 of NW_019949832.1, read as the reverse complement.
GGTAAGGCCCGCCCCATTGCTCAGGGAGTGCCAGGATTGGCCCAGAGAGATGTTATCTATGCAACAGTGGCCCAATGTGTTCATTCAGGCTTCAGGCGTATGGTGCATCTGCTGACATTGTTCTTTGAATATCCGTTCTTGATGGAAATAAGATTGTATTTTCATTTGTGCATGTTTGAGTGTTTCTGTAAATGTTGAAAAAGCTAATGTAATAATTTTTTTTTAATCCAAAGAATCTCAATATAATTGTTTTAAGCCAACAGGATATAGAATGAGTTGGATAAAAGAATAGTATCTTGCGTATCTTGAAAGACTCAAATACATTTATTATAGGATTAAAGAGCAACCTTTGTATAATGTACTCGTACTGTAATACAAAGAGGTAAAATACAAACTGTTTCGTAAAGGAGTCAATTAGTCAAATCAATGTGTTATTTTCTCCAAACCCTGGAATGCTGGTAAGGCAGAGACCACAGTGGAATAGATGACCTGATGCTGGTCTAGCAGAGACCACWGTGGAATAGATGACCTGATGCTGGTCTAMCAGAGACCACAGTGGAATAGATGACCTGATGCTGGGCTCCCTGTACCCTCGATCTTTCCCTCCAGTTCTGCCGACCCAGAGATGCATACTGAACCTCAGTGTCTTCCACATGAGAAGGACTCTGAGACACACACGGAAACATACAAATATTTAAATTGACATTTTATCAATGTTTTCATTGAGTGATATTCATTTGTACTCACTTCTTCCCCATCACTTTGTGTGATATCAGACCCTATAATGTTTTTTTTTAAATATTGTTTTAAATGATAGCAATACTTGTTGGGAGAATGCACACATTTTACACAAATCAATTACCATATACCCAGTGGCGACCCATCATTCAGGGCAGGTGCACCTGTTTTGTGCCCCACATTTTTAGCAAAAAAAATGTATATCATTGAGTTAATGAAGCTGCATACAAACACAGTCTCTTTTTTGTTTTCCTGAGTAAGGCAGCTCCAAAATGCAGGTGTTTCAGTCTAGCTCAGTGCTTTCTGTGGTGGGGCAAGCCAGCAGAAAATATGGAGTGTTAAGCCTTGATTGGCTCAGTGTTCTGTCACTCATGGGGACACTACGTCACCGCAAAGTCTAAGGGGAGACCTCGAAAATTCTAGCCCTTTGGGTGCTGCCATGGAGTTACATTAGAAGTGCTTATCTAAGAAGGCTCAAGGTCATTGGACACAGATAACATTATGTCAAATCATGTTATACGTACAGTACCTTTGATTGGACTGATCATGTCAACATCATCCTTTCAAAATCTTAGCAGTCATTATCATGAATGAATGAATCAAGTCGACAATCTACTGGCAAATCCTTTTCAATCCTTGTCATATGAAGAGAAATTATAGATAAAACGTATCGGTGCTCATCGGCAATTGGACATAAACATTTCACAACAAGTTGGAAATCGCAAATTCAACAATGAGTGGTTTGGAAGGAAGTAAGCACAGCACAACAAGGTGAGTCCAA
>NW_019949831.1:0-9796 GCF_002910315.2 Salvelinus sp. IW2-2015 | reverse complement strand
GCATGAACTTGAAATGACCTGATTCAAGTTCCCTGTCTGAGAAAACACAAGAACGCCAGATCAAAAGGGAACTATTTCATATGTTCAGTTGCTAAAATTGTACAGATGAATCAAACGTTGTGGTGAGTAGGCCTGAATAGAGCGTTGTCATCTGTCCAGACCTACTGGGACATGGGAGGCAGAGGTAAGACAAAAATCTGCCTCCTCGACAGTAAACAACATGGGTTTCAACTCAGAGCCAGAATCTTTCCCTGCATCTCCACACCCTCTACACAAATAAATAGAAATAAAATCTATTAAAAAAGGTCCAATGCAGCATTTTTATCTCAATATCAAATCAATTTCTCAGTAACAATTAAGTAACCTTACTCAATGTTTTCATAAAGAAGATAAAAAACCTTCCTACAGAGAGCACTTTTCTCAAACAAGAATTTGCTAGGACTGTTTGGGAGTGGGTCTTGAGTGGGGATGGGAAACTGAAAACTCTTTTGTTCGGTAGACGCTTTGGTTCTTATGTAAAACCATTTCAACAAAGGGTTTCTACATGGAACCCAAAAAGATTCTACCTGGACCAAAAGGGTTATCCTATGGGGCAGTGCATGAACCTTTGGAATCCTTTTTTTTTCTTGTATGTGTTGCGGGAAAACATATAGGAAAGGTACTTACTCAGTTTCCATGTGACTCTCATCTTTATACTCGTGCATCCTGCAAGCGAGGACACCTTTCCATTACTTCTTATGAACGCGGACACTTTTATTACCTGCGGGACAATGTGCAATTGGAATTTCGTGAGTATGAACATTTAGGCAATATCCGTGTCGCCTTTACAAACATCGACTTTACTAAGTCGAAAGCCATCGGATGTTCTTCCCACGAAACATTGTCAATGTGTTTTATTATTGTCGCCTTCCAACGTATATAATCAGCTAATATTGATGTCAGGGCGGTCTTTCTGCGCCAGTGAGTCAGTGCGTCTGAAAGGGAAAGGGATGAAACGCACCATTATGAATAACAGCACGGAACGAATCGAAACTTGGAGTTTATTTTTCTACAAACAGAACTTATGGCCCACAATGGGAATGGCCCTGAGCAACGGAAACAGGCGCCAGGTAAAGTATTTCTATCAACCAACAGCCCCAGTTAGCACATTTGGATCCTTGAAGTTGTGGGGAATGCTTTTTTTTGTTTCCCATTGTTCTGGAGACGAGCCATACATTTCCTGACAGTTAAAACTGAAATATTTTAACACAGTTCTGAGAGTGGAAGTAAAAATTTGGCCTGTTTTGGGGACTACATTTTTAGGTTTGGCAGGGAGGTTATTATATGGTCCCTGTGAGTTTTTTAATGGGGGGGTTTTATTACCATTGAGAACGAGAAATGAAAGATTGATTTTGACGGTAATTAATGTCTGATATGTTTCAATAAGGCCTTTTAATGACACTGGCAGTTTAGGTTAACGTTTTTTGAACTCAAGCACAATTAATTTGATTAGGCATTAATCATTCAAACCCATTTTTTTTTTTTTTTATGTGGCATGGTGCCAGTGAGCATTCAAACCATGATCTCATTCTATCTCTAGCTCATGGGATTAGTCACTGCACACAAGGATCTAGCTAGCATGCCATGTTTTCTTTTAACTGCATAGAAAGCTGTTCATTTAAGTCTATTCAACAGACCATTTAAAGAAACAAGCATAATTAAGATCAGGTGTGGCAGATAGTGGGTTGCAGCCAACAACCCGAACACGCATAAAAGATTAGAATTTTGTTTATGCTCGGAAGGAATATGTTTTTTAAATAAACAATTCTTCCAACATCCTTTGAAATTACGTTTATGGCAGTTTCCCTAACTGTTCTGAGAACATTTACTTTAAAAAGAATCACGAGGAAACTGCAGAAAGGTTATGCTGAAGTCTGATTTCCAAAGAAACCATTGTTTTCTTATGTTGTGATATACATGACTGAATAGAACATGAAACTGTTAGAAAAGTTATGCTAAGTCCTGAATTCCATGGAAGAAATTGCTCTCTGAACAATTTGAGACATCATTTAAATAGAACCCTGAGGAAACGTTATGGGAAGGTTTATGCAAAACCATAGGACAACACGCTCTCACCAAGCTCTAAAAATATATGGTTCTCAGAACGTTATGTGCTAGCTGGGAAGGTTATGCACGTTGTTGGAGAAACACACCACTGCTCTGGCATCGACGTGCTGAAGCAGTTCGAATTGATAAGATAAAACCCTTTGAGGTGACTAATCATCTTCTATTTATTAGAATACATAAAGATTATTCCGTCAATAAAACAAAAGATACAGACATATGTCAAAAGATGATGCAGAGCGTGTCCAGAAAAAGAAACATGCAATAAATAAGTAGGCTCTTGAATGTATATTAAACTGAATAAGAATGTTATTTTTTATTATCACTCAGAATTAGTATGACATTAGTGAAGGATGTTTTTTCTATAATAAGGTAGGCTACATATCCTAGATTTGAAATTCACATTTTCAATAGAAAATATCCAGGAAAAGGCAAAATGTAAACGTTTTTTAAAAATGGCAAATCTGAAACCTAGAGGCAGCTATAACCAAATCCTAGGCTAACTGAAGAGATTATTGACAATGTAAGAAAACATTGATGAAATTATGAACACAGAAGTAACTCCCTGTTATATGGTGTCCATTACTCTCCTTTCCAGAAAGCGACGTTTGCGTGTTGTGGGCGGACAATGCTCTTTTGAGCCTGGCCAGCAGAATCTCCTTGAGGGTAGATGGGGCAGAAAGCAGTAGGAAGTAGCAGTTATGGGATTCTGGGAAGTGTAGTTCAGTAGAGTTCCGCAGGCTGTACTTCCTCTGGATCTTGTCATTGCCCAGGATGGGAGCGCGATCAAGCCCGTCGGAACACTGAGAAGAAGGGAGAGAGTGAAAGGTAAGGACGGAATGGGAAGAAATATAGTGAATGTCATTGTGTGGCAGGAGCCTAAGTTGATTAAGAGCATTGGGCACAACCAAAAGGTCCTGGTTAAATCCTTGAGTAGAGAAGGTGAAAAATATGTTGTGTCCTTGAGCACAGGCATTACCTTAATTGCTCCAGTAAGTTACTCTGGAAAGTGTCTGCTAATTACTCAAATGTCTTCAGACAAAATGCTGTGTAAATGCTCTTGTAGAACAGGAAGTTCAAATATGCAGACAAAACCTTGAACCAGCATTATGAAAGACTGTATGGTTTCCTCCAGTTTCACTCAACGAGAGCAATTTAGTGCTATACTTACGGAGAAAGACTTTCTTTTTTTCGTCTGTAGTTCATCAAAAGCCTCACAGAATGTGACGATGTTGGGATGTCTGGCATGGTCTCCCATCAATACAGTGTTCTGGCCATAACAAACCAAACAAATGGCAGCAATAATTTAAACAATATAAAACTCACACGCCAATTTAAACGATCCCAAAAGGTAAGTATGGTTCACAGAAGCACCATGTAGATGAGCTAGAGGTCATCATGTTACTTAAACATTATCTCCTAGTGAGCTCAGTGTTACTTAGTAAGATTATGACGTACCCATCAACTACAAATAGCACCCCATTGAATAAATGCATCAACACTGGAATTGTCTGCCTAATTTTTCAGTGTTCACAGTTAACCAGACCCGATTACTGGGGAGTAATGGGAAATGATGGTTGTATATAGAACTTTTTGATGCTGTTGTGAGTACAGTGCGTAGGTTCTCTTTCCCACCATGACTCCCCTGAGCTCCTCAGGCGGAACAACCACCACGTCCCTGTACACACCTTGGAAGCTCTCCTGACTCTTCAATACCTTCTCGCTGATATGGTTTGAAGAGGCCGCGGTTCACGTAAGCATACAAACTGCTTCCTGTCAAATAATGAATTGTTTTTAAAAATATTTAAAAAAGAAACGAAACAGAAAGATGCTGTTGTAACTTCTAAAATGTCAACTTGGTTTAATGCAATTAACAGATGTAAGACGTAATTTGGAGCCAGTTTGCTACGCGGAAAATAATCATGCGCAAACAGAAAATGTGAATTATAATTAAGACATTTTTTGTAGGGGTTGAATACTTTTTTCGGAAGGGAAGAATCAGAAGCTCTGAAACTTTTTAAAATAATATATACTACATTTTAAAATGTCCTGCAGTTGCAGGAAAGTTTCTCCTGCAACAGAGTGATCAAATTCAGATCTTACATCTGAAGAGTAAAATTTGCTGTAGGCCATTACCTGTTAAAACTTGTTTGACTGGTTTCCTGTTTCTTTGGGATCAAGCTCCACCTTCTGGTCATCCAGATGAACTGATAAATAATAAAGCAGTTTTTACCACTATTCACATACTGTATTAGAGATATTTATTGTCAACAATCAGTTTCCATACTATTGCTACGGTGGAAGTCATTCAGTGGTTTCTTCAACATCATCATCAGTGTCAGTCTCCAAGAGGTACCGCTGAAACCCTTCATTACATGAAAATAATTAACGTTGAAACATTTGAATCCATTTCTAAGGGATACTATTCAAATGCTATATGTCATTTTTAAAATACAAACATACCCTCCCACAACAGGGTCAAACTCTCCTCCAGCTCAGGTCCTCCAGTGAGGGCTTGCCCCATCTTTCTTGAAGAGGCAGAGGGAAGGGCAAGGTGTTACAATGTTGTGGTTGTACACGGGCCATGCCACAACAAAACCAAACAGGAGTAGCTTTCTCTCCACGGCTGGGCTTGGTAGTAAGGTAGGTGGCCAACATGAGTCAGGCAGAGATCAAGATAAACAGAGCAGGCACATTCTTCTCAATAACTTTTATCTCTTTGTTGTATTCATTGTTGGTGGTCTGTTTTACTGCAATTCGCTTTTAGCTGTGAATAGTGTCAATTATAAAACTTGGTATAAACTCAGGGGGAGAGTAGGGAGTTGATGGTGATTTTACTGGCACACTGCTGTAATTGATTGATACGTGTAGATTAGTGGCACTGCTGTAGTGGTTGAATCTCTTTTTGCTTGCTATTTGAACCGACTAAAGTTTTTTGATTTGTTTTTAGAATATTATCTCCATTAATCTCCTATTCTTAATTTGCCTGAGGGTGCATGTGCTTTTATTATATCAGTAATGAAATAGCAATTCCCTCATTTAGTTTTACCTTGGCAAGGGGAGACCGACAGTGTCTTGGTGTCGTTATACATGAAAACATCTCAGACTCTGGGCAAACAGTCTTCAAACACATGGAGGAAGAAGTCCTTTTGTTGACGAGTGACAGGCTTCATGGCTCCAAAACTGCACCTGGGGATACGTTGCATGTGGAGACCAGCATTCCATTGCACTAACCCAAGGTAAACAATCACATTCTAAATCACTCAGTTTGAGACGGGATATGATAGGAGGCTGTCTGTGCTCTTTGAATGTCCTTTATACCAAATAGTCTCTATTCCAGGTACATAGATACTGGAGGAGATGGAGACCCGCACACTGTCAAAACAATAAAAAAATAAACTGAGGCTTTAATGCTAAAAAAATATGTTTTATTGGGACATGCCTGAAAGTTCATAGTGCAGAAATAAAGGGTGAAAAAAAAACTAAATCAGTTTGAGAAGGTTCACAATAGACATTTAAAATAAAACTACATTTATCACATACTTTACTTTAGATGGTAAAGTGTTCACGTGGGGCCAGAACTCCAGCGGACAGCTTGGTTTGGGGAAGGGAGAGCCCAGCACCTCGTCTCCCCAGCCTGTCAAGTCTCTGTCAGGGATTTCCCCGGCTCAGATCACCGCTGGGGGAGACCACAGCTTCGCCCTGTCCCTCTCTGGAGCCGTGTTCGGCTGGGGCAAGAACAGCGCTGGGCAGCTGGGACTGGGGGACACAATAGGTACTGTATACACAAATATTAGCATGTTACTGTGTTTGGTTATCTCTTTCATTAATAGTTGGTATCTTTTAAAGAAAAGTAGTACATTTGATATGTTTGAAGCAGACAGTATGAGTAGATCAAATAGTCAAATAGTATATATAGATTTATTTTATTAGAATTTTCTTTTTACAATAGTCAAAACAGAAAAAGACAAGCAAAGAAAAAAATCTGTCAAACCTATTTTCTACAGACAGACCTGCTCCAGCTCCTGTTGATTGCCTGAATCTAAAGAAGACCATTGCTATTTCCTGTGGAGTGGAGCATACTGCCGTTCTGACAAAGGTTTTGCCATTTTTACACAACAATATTTCCAACTGATACCATGTTTTTTCTCCCAGTACCATTACGATCTAAAGAATGTTTGGACCAATGATGTCTTGCTGGTTGCCATCACATACAGTAGAAACATTTATATTGTAACGACCCTGGGTTTATAAGCGCGGAAATCGACTCTACCGCTTGAGCATGCTTTTGCGGCACAGTCGATAGCGCGCCGGACCTCGAGGTCGAGGGTTCGAGACCTGCTCCCGGCTGTTTCATTACAATATCAACAACAGGAGCCGAACACATCATCATGATAACTGTGTGAATGGGTTTTGTTCTAGGGAGGTTTAGTGTTCACATTTGGCTTGGGTCGATATGGACAGCTTGGACACAACTCTCTCAGAAATGAACTACGACCTCGACTGGTGGCCGAACTCTGGGGGGCAAAGGTGACCCAGATAGCCTGTGGAAGGTATGTAGTTACTAGAATGATTGATATAAGTCATGTGAATCTCTGCACAATCATATATGGTCATATATGGTCACAGAAAGATCAATGGATATAGCTTGGATGGTAAGATCAATCTTGAAGTGTCACTGGGTATATTATTGGATATATCCATTCTTGGGGATCACAGTTAATTTGTGATTTTTTTCCTTTACTTACAATCATGTTTGTCAAATTAGAAACCATACATTGGTGTTTGTGGACTCCTTCAAAAAGATCTACTCATTTGGGCGTGGAGAGCAAGGGCAGCTGGGAAATGGAGTCAAGATGGATCAGTCTGTGCCTCTGCCAGTACAGCTACCACAGGGTAGTAAATCATTTATTTTCCTCTGCATAACGTGACCCATTTCAAACTCAATACAGTACTTAGGCAGAAATGGTGGTCTCTATGAAATGATAAAATTAAAGGTTTATAACATCATAACTGTTTTGGGTAACTTTCAGACTGCATTGATGACCAGCAAATTGAACAAACCTTTGCTGGAGGAAACCATTCTTTTGCCTTGTGCAGCTCCGCTAAGGTATTGCGTTTACAGTTCGTTTTTCTGAGTTAGTCCTTTAACATTCCTTTAATACAGTGCATCACATTGTTATTACAGGAATCAGGAAACGGGTTGAATGACTCCCATCTCGGACAAGTGACTCAAACATTAGACAATGACATAATTAACAGATGGATCTCGGAATGTGACTCAAAATCATGGAAGAAGAAGATACAGAAGTTAGTATGATACAAATACACCTCGTACCCAAGCTCAATACAAATACGCAACTCATGATGGTTGATAAGTGGACAAGGCAACACAAACATACATGAGTCAGTGACACAAAACAACTACTGAGGAGATGAAGGTCTATAAGAACTATAAGATTCTTCACATTTATTTTCAGGGAAATCACAAAAACGTTCTCTTCTGCGTCATGTTTAAATGGGAGCTTCCTGGACAAAAGGTAAGAACTCACTGCCTATCCATGAATGTTTTATCACATTATTGAATACTTTTTATTGTTGCATATTTAATAGTATTTCTTGGTCTTACTACTCTAGTCATGATAAACACTACCAAACCTCACTGAAGCACTCTGGCGTGGACTTGTCATCCGCTCGACTGGCTTTTAAAAAGCTTGCAGAAAAGGACAAAGTCCTGGCTAAGGTATCATTTCATATATTATATTTAGGATCAAATACTTATTTTCAATACTTGTGTTTGTTGTCCTTGATATTCAATTTGACCAGTCATTGATATGATAAGTCATTTAGTTGTGACCCACAAGCACTCCTGTCATGGTTCTAGGTTGAAGATGTTGTCCAGCGCATACTCCTTCCCTCCCTGAGTAAGGATCCCATTGGGGTGGAGGGTCTGAGGGTGTACCTCATCATCCCTGAGCTCCTGAGAGTTCTCCTAAAACAACGTGGCATAGACATTACTGAGGCCTTCGCTGCTGCCGTCCTCAGACTGAACCCAGACAAGCTCCAGGTCCTTGGTAAAGTCACCATCCATCAATATACTTTTTTTCTTTCTTTTGTCTTGTCTTTTCTTAACTTCTCTCCTCTTCTCCTCTATTTTTTTTTAGATATAGCAGGTTCTGTGTGGTGTTGTATTAACTAAACTCTTGTCTAATTCCAACAGTGGGCCTATGGTCGACACTTCCAAACAAGTTCTTCAGAACTCTGGTGAAAACATTCCATTCTGTGTCAGAGTATTTCTGTATGTTGGAAAAGGGCTATGCTGTTAATAAACAATTTGAAGGGACTGTAAAGGTTATGGAGAGGCTGTATGAGGTAAATATCCATTGCCATAATTGGGTGCCTTCAGAAAGTATTCATACCTCTTGACTTATTCCATCATTTTGTTTTTACAGCCTGAATTCAAAATGGATTAAATAGATTTTTTCCCTATACACACACACACACCACACCCCATAATGACCGTGAAAACATGTTTTCAGAAATATTTGCACATTTATTGAAAATAAAATACAGAAATATCTCTTACATAAGTATTCATAATACTTTGTAGAAGCACCTCACCAATTACAGCTGTGAGTATTTTTGGGTAAGTCTAAGAGATTTCCACACTTGGATTGTGAAAAATGTGCCCCTTATTATTTTCAAAATTCTTCAAGCTCTGTCAAATTTGTTGTTCAGGTCTTGCCATAGATTTAAGTCAAAACTGTAACTCGGCCACTCAGGAACATGTCTTCTTGGTAAACAATTCCAGTGTAGATTTGGCCTTGTGTTTTAGGTTATTGTCCTGCGAAAAGGTGAATTAATCTCCCAGTATCTAGTGGAAAGCAGCCTGAAAATCCTATAGGATTTTGCCTGTGCTTAGCTCCATTCCGTTTCTCTTTTATCCTGAAAAACTCCCCAGTCCTTAACAATTATAAGCATACCCATAACATAATGCAGCCAACACTATGCTTGAAAATATCGAGTGTTGTAATGCCCGGGGTGTAGTGGATGAAAGGAGTCAAACGCAGGAGACAGAGAGTTCAGAGTAGCGTTCCAAATTTAATTCCCCACACGGGTGAAAACACGACGCTACTCTAAAAGTAATGCTCCACCACGAACAAAGTGAGAAACACGAAAATCACAAACCAACGTACACGTACCCTGACACACAAGAATGTACTAACTGTACACACAACAATCCCGCACACCCAGCAGGCCGGGCTGCTGGGTAATAAAGCCCACAATCACCCTAACCACAAACAGGTGTCACTACTCAACAAAAAGGGAGGGGGAGGAAATCAGTAGCAGCTAGTAGGCGGTGACGACGAGCGTCGAGCGCCACCCGAACAGGAAGGGGAGCCACCTTCGGTGGGAGTCGTTACAAGTGTGGTACTCAGTAATGTGATGCATTGGATTTGTCCCAACATAACACTTTGTATTCAGTACAAAAAGTTAAATGCTTGCCACATTTTTTGGCAGTATTACTTTAGTGCCTTGTTGCAAACAGGATGCATGTTTTGGAATATTTTATTCTGTACAGGCTTCCTTCTTTTCACTCTGTCAGTTAGGTTAGTATTGTTGAATGTTGTTGATCCATCCACAGTTTTCTTCCTATCATTGGCCTCTGGTGAAATCGCTGAGGCGGTTCTTA
>NW_019949830.1:5707-15505 GCF_002910315.2 Salvelinus sp. IW2-2015 | reverse complement strand
TCGCTCCTCACTGTCTCTCTCACTGTCCTCTCGTCTCTCTCTCTCTGCTCTCTCTGTCAATCTCTCTCTCTCTCTCTCTCTGTCAATCTCCTCTCTCTTTGTCTCTTTTTGTCCATCTTCTTTGTCTGTATCCCCTTTCTCTTTGTTTCTCTCTCTCCATCCCCCCTTTACCCATTCCCAATGCAATTCTCAGTCATATCTCTGTATGATAATATCTATGTGTCTTGTCCTGTCCTGTCCTGTCACGCTCTCTGTGTGTGGAGAGGAGAAAAAAAGTGACAGAAAGAAGGAGAAAGAGTTAAAGGAAAGAAACATTGGAGAATAAACTGGTTATTATCCATGTTACATATCACAACAATCTTGGGGAGTCTGTCTTTGTGGTTTTCCCAGAGTCCAAGTTGAATCATGTCGTCTCACCGGCTTTGACCGGACTGACCACACACATAAATATCCATCCACGCTTTGTCCTGCTCTCTGGTTGCTATGAGACAGCATTATAGCCCAGAGCATGCTGTGAATGGGGTGGGGTCCTCTCTGCAGTGTGTGTGGTGTGTGTGTGTGTGTGTGTGTGTGTGTGTGTGTGTGTGGTGTGTGTGTGTGTGTGTGTGTGTGTGTGTGTGTGTGTGTGTGTGTGTGGTGGTGTGTGTGTGTGTGTGTGTGTGTGTGTGTGTGTGTGTGTGTGTGGTGGTGTGTTGTGTGTTTGTGGGGGGTTGTGTGTGTGGTGTGTCAGCCAACGATCATCTGTCACCAGCCTGTCCCTGTCATGTTAAACGGATGCCTCTATACAACCTCACACACTAGACTGGACATCTGTAAAACCCAGCGTAGTGGCTGAACGATTAACTGACATTTCGGTTAATTATCCATTTTTTTATTTTTTTATTACAACCGACCAATTGACCGACACATGACACAATCACCACAGAGCATTATTTGAATTTCTTATTTTGTTTGTGAGCTCCATGTGTAGTTTCTCTGTAGTACATCAGATGTGGTTGTAGTTTCCAAACAGGCCAGTATTCTACATCGTTTAGCAGAGAGAAGAGAGAACAAGCAGTTCAAGAGGGATAGAAAGCAGTGTGCTTCACCACTGAGGGATAGAAAGCAGTTGCTTCACTGAGGGATAGAAGCAGTTGTTTCACTGAGGGGATAGAAAGCAGTTGTTTCACTGAGGGCATTAGAAAAAGCAGTTGCTTCACTGAGGGAATGAAGCAGTTTGCTTCACTGAGGGATTAGAAACGCAGTTGTTCACTGAGGGATAGAAAGCAGTTGTTCATGAGGGATAGAGAGCGTTGTTTCACTGAGGGATAGAAAGCAGTTGTTTCACTGAGGGATAGAAAGCCAGTTGCTTCTGAGGGATAGAAAGCAGTTTGCTTCACTGAGGGATGAAGCAGTTGCTTCACTGAGGGATTAGAAAGCAGTTGCTTTCACTGAGGGATAGAAAGCAGTTGCTTCACTGAGGGATAGAAGCAGCTGTTTCACTGAGGGATAGAAAGCAGTTGCTTCACTGAGGGATAGAAAGCAGTTGCTTCCCTGGGATAGAAAGCAGTTGCTTCGCTGAGGGATAGAAAGTGTTGTTGAATTATGTATAATATGTTGAATTATTACCTGTCTGTGTTTGAATCGGAAAACATGACGCATCACGTGGTGAATGAGGGCTTTAATTAAAAACCATGTTTCAGAAGCTGTAATAGTTTATCAAATGATATCCTACGGACTCAGGTTGATGGAAGACATTGGTAACCGACTATTAACATGACCATGCTGGGTACTCAGGTTGAAGGAGACATTGTACCGACTAGTTAACGGGACCAATTGAAGTACTCAGGTTGAGGAACACATTTGTACCACCTATTACAACACCATCTGAGTCATCAGGTTGAGGAGTACATTGGTACCACTATTCTAACAACCATCTGGTACTCAGGTTAGGAGACATTGTACCCACTATTAACACAATCTGAGGTACTCAGGTTGAGGAGACATTGTACACTATTAACACCATCTGAGTACTCAGGTTGCAGCGAGACCATTGTACCACTATTAAACCATCTGAGTACTCAGGTTGAGGAGACATTGTACCACTATGTAACACCATCTGAGTACTCAGGTTGAGGAGACATTCTACCACTATTAACACCATCTGAGTACTCAGGTTGAGGAGAATTCTACCTATTACACATCTGAGTACTCAGGTTGAGGAGACATTCTACCACTTTAACACCATCTGAGTACTCAGGTTGAGGAGACATTGTACCACTATTAACACCATCATGAGTACTCAGGTTGAGGAGACATTCTACCACTATTAAGCGCAACACACCCAATCACAGCCTTACAGAAAACACATTTACCTGCCCTCAGGGACACAGAGAGAAGGTGCTGATGTGACCAGCTGAGTTTGAACCTTGTCATCTGATCGCACAGGACTGTGGTTGCCTGCCGCAGCTAAAGTCATGTCTTCAGTTCTCCGTTACCGCAACACAATCGATGTGAACATTGACGATGACTGTAAACTGACTGGTCAAGATACACTGAATCTGGATGACTGCTCTACTTTTGCCCATTGAAACTTCTCTTCAGATGGAGCCACTTAGAACTCTTTCATCCATATTCCAAGGCAGTGAGTGTGGGGTTCTCCTCCTCGGCTTATCTGAAGGGGCTGGAACAACATTTCTAAAAGGCGCATTAAGAGGCTTAAGCCGCAGGCACTTTAGCAGCCAAAAGGTCCACTACTGGCAAAGTGGGTTCATTAATCTTCAAGTGTACGGGAGCCCAGCATGGGACCTCTTCATATAACAGACACAGATTAAAATGGCTGACGTGCTGCTTTTTAGATTAGTCTGGAGAGACGAGGAGAACTAGGGGAATGATAAAGAGTTGGGAAGGGAGGCTTGGGTCGTCGTCAACACTGACGGAGCAAGGCTCTTTTCATATCAGAGGGAGGGTTGAGAGCACTTTAAGAGGGGGATGGAGGGGTGAGGAGGGGTGAGGAAAGGGAGAGTGGGAAATATAATTTAGCTGACTTCATGAGCTTTTATAAATTAGAAACATGTCAATGGTAATTATGGTTAGACATATTCCTTCAGAAGAGAGAGCGAGTTGGAGAGAGACAGAGAGAGAGGGGGGGGTTTGAACAAGAGAGACGAGATAAATAAATAGAGAGAGAGAGACAGAGAGAGAAACAGAGATAGAGAGAGAGGCAGAGAGAGAAACAGAGATAGAGAGCTAGAGAGAGACAGAGAGCGAGAGAGAGAGAGAGAGAGATGGGAGAGTCAATAGAAGAAAAGAGTCTTGTGAGGCGGTTTACTCCAGTCGGTGGGGTCTCCCTCTCTCCTCTCGCCCTCTATCCTCTGTTTGCTCACCGCTACATTTCAGTGACAATTTCACAGCTCTCCTTTCATTGGCCGATGAAAAGGGACAGATTCCTTCCTGGTTAGTCACCCTCCAAACGGCATCCTGGGAAAATCCAAACCTTTGGCATGGTGAGGCGGGTATACCTCTGGGCGGGCATGAGGCCCTGGGTAAACAGTAGACCGGTGTAATGCTGTGAAATCAGTGTGAGGGTCAGAGTCTCACCGGAGGATTAACCACAACCCTTCATCTATTCCTTTCACTGGGTCATACTGGTGCTGCTCTCACTGTTTACTGTCTGTAAGGCTGGAGGCTGTGTGTGTGTTTGTGTGTGTGTGTGTGTCTGCATGTGTGCACGCCAGCATGAATGTGTGTGGGTGTGTGTGTGTATATATTGTCTGAACAGCATTGTCCTCCATAGGCTGCTTGACCGTGCCAGATGTCTCCAGTATAAAACCCTCTTCTGCCTATTCAGACAAGTGGCCCACAGGGCAGGGTGGCACACCGCCATATATACCCAACACACAGAGAGATAAAGTATGGGAGAGAGAGAAAAGACAAGGGTGGGGTAGAGTGAGGGCGGGGAAGAGAGAAAGAGAGAGACAGAAAAGAGGGGTGGAGGCAGAGACAGCAAGGAAGAGGGAGGAAGAAAGAGAGGCAGAGAGAGAAAGCAAGGAATCAAATCAAATCAATATTTTATTGGTCACATACACATGGTTAGCAGATGTTAATGTGAGTGTAGTGAAATGCTTGTGCTTCTAGTTTCCGACAGTGCAGTAATATCTAACAAGTAATCTAACAAATTCACACACAACTACCTTAAACACACAAATGTAAAGGGATGAATAAGAATATGTACATATAAATATATGGATGAGCGATGGCCGTGCGGCATAGGCAAGATGCAATAGATGGTATAAAATACAGTATATACAATATGAGATGAGTGATGTAGGATATGTAACATTATTAAAGTGGCGTTATTTAAGTGACTAATGATACCTTTATTAAATCCATTTATTACATTTATTAAAGTGGCCAGAGATTTGAGTCTGTATGTTGACAGCAGCCTCTCTATGTTAATGATGGCTGTTTAACAGTCTGATGGTCTTGAGATAGAAGCTGTTTTTCAGTCTCTCGGTCCCCGCTTTGATGCACCTGTACTGACCTCGCCTTCTGGATGATAGTGGGGTGAACAGGCAGTGGCTCGGGTGGTTGTTGTCCTTGATGATCTTTTTGGCCTTCCTGTGATATTGGGTGTCCTGGAGGGCAGGTAGTTTGCCCCCGGTGATGCGTTGTGCAGACCTCACTACCCTCTGGAGAGCCCTGCGGTTGTGGGCGGTGCAGTTGCCGTACCAGGCGGTGATACATCTCGAAAAGATGCTCTCGATTGTGCATCTGTAAAAGTTTGTGAGTGTTTTAGGTGACAAGCCAAATTTCTTCAGCCTCCTGAGGTTGAGAGGCGCTGCTGCGCCTTCTTCACCACGCTGTCTGTGTGGGTGGACCAATTCAGTTTGTCCGTGATGTGTGCGCCGAGGAACTTAAAACTTTCCTCCTTCTCCACTACTGTCCCGTCGATGTGGATAGGGGGCTGCTCCCTCTGCTGTTTCCTGAAGTCCACAATCATCTCCTTTGTTTTATTGATGTTGAGTGAGAGGTTATTTTCCTGACACCACACATCCGAGGGCCCTCACCTCCTCCCTGTAGGCCGTCTCGTCGTTGTTGGTAATCAAGCCTACCACTGTACAGTAGTGTCGCCTCTCCCCTCCTCTTCTCCTAACTCCTATCCTCTCAACTCCCTCCCCTCCCCTCCCCTCCCTCCCCTCTCTGTATAGTGTTAAAAGACCCTAGTTCCAGGTTTATGTCCCTTCCCAGGTGTCTCGTTCCTGTCCCCCTTTAATGCTGTAAACTCAGTGAGTAGCAGGATATTTATAATACCCGTCATAGTTAAACCATTATAATAACATTAGGACAATGACATCCACAGGCATTCAGTAGCTCACCTTACGTCTCAAAAGGTCAAAGACGCAGTTTGTGTGTGTGTGTGGTGTGTGTGTGTGTGTGTGTGTGTGTGTGTGTTGTGTGTGTGTGTTGTGTGTGTGTGTGTGTGTGTGTGTGTGTGTGTGTGTGGTGTGTGTGTGTGTGTGTGTGTGGTTTGTGTGTGGTGTGTGTGTGTGTGTGTGGTAGCTGTGCGTTTCTGTAATGAACCGTAGGTAAAGAACCCTGGTGTGCTGTAAAGTATAGAACTATAAACTATAAACCCACATTAGGAGTGTAACCAGAACCCCTTGCAGTCACTAATGCACACATATATGGGATAGGGAGAATACAACCACTTGTTTTAGCTGGTCTCCTTAGTGTTGTTGTTACTAATGGGCTCTACATATGGGACAAGCAGCACTAAGGCTGGTGTGTATAGAGTCAACTGTACAGTAGGACACARGAACCAATCACCACAGAGCAGCTGCCTAAAGCACACCCAGATCTGTTCACCAGGCTACACTGGAAGGCCATTGTGTACTGTAGGTATGTAAAGGGTGGATTGTTAGTGTGTTATGTACTCAGGGTCTCTTTAGAAGGGTTTGATAGTGTTGTTGGGAGTGCAGGGCATTGATCAGAGTACAGTAGCATCAAACAAACTCCCAGCTGGTGAAGGAGGGACAGGGTCACTACAGCTGGAGGCTTACAGCTTCCTCTCTTTCAATCATCTCTTTCTTTCTGTCTTATTKCACCCTCTGTCTTTGTTTCTCTCTCTCTCCTTTTCTCTTGTTCTCTTTCTCTCTGTATTTGATGCCTAATCCAGCATGGCCCGTAGGAGGGAGGGAGGGAAGGAGACATGGAGAGAGAAAGAGAGGTGGAGAGAGACAGAGAGAGACAGAGAGAGACAGAGAGAGACAGAGAGAGACAGAGAGAGACAGAGAGAGACAGAGAGAGGTGGAGAGAGGTGGAGAGAGACAGAGAGAGACAGAGAGAGACACATAGAGACACAGAGAGAGGAAGAGAGACAGAGAGAGACAGAGAGAGACAGAGAGAGACAGAGAGAGACAGAGAGAGACAGAGAGAGACAGAGAGAGACAGAGAGAGACATAGAGAGACAGAGAGAGACATAGAGAGACAGAGAGAGACAGAGAGAGAGAGCTGTTTCCCACCGCTAAACAAAAGTTCTGATGCTCTCAGCAACCATGCTCAAAAAGGGAGAGAGAGGAGGAGGGTAAAAGCACTCTGTGGGCGCTAATAAGCGCAGCGTTTGGCAAGCCAGCAGATCCTACGCACGCACGCACGCACGCACGCACGCACGCACGCACGCACGCACGCACGCACGCACACACACACACACACACCACACACACACACACACACCACACACACACACACACACACAACACACACACACACACACACACACACACACAACAGCACACACAACACACAGTAAGACAGATTTTCCCTGGGATGAAAGAGAGAAGTATAAGACCACAGGGGGGGTGTGTGTGTGGTGTTGGTGTGTGGGTGGTGTGTTGGTGTGTGTGTGTGTGTGTGTGTGTGTGTGTGTGTGTGTGTGTGTGTGTGTGTGTGTGTGTGTGTGTGTGTGTGTGTGTTCGGGTGCTGTCCTACTGCGGGACAGTCCATTATCCACACCCCTCCTGAATCTCCAATGGTGTGTCTGAACAGGTGCCAAAAACACACACCAAATCTCAGCACACACAAACACACACTACTCCTCACGCTCATGTTATCTTCCCCAGCTAATGCCTAAAGTTTAGCTCACTGGACTGAAACAGTCTTATGCACAAACAATCCTCGTTCAAAATCATCTTGCTGTGTTTGCTTCTAGGCTGTGACACTATGAGTTACTTTCTTTCAAACAGAACGTTCCAGAACAGTCTAGAACTCTCTATTGATCCTGAGATCCTTCGCATGGTCCATTTGAACTTTAAAACTAGCAATTACCATCCTTCAAAACATTCCTTTGCCATTTAAAATATATTCAGATGTTTTATCGGTGTGAGATGGTTGTGGGGTCCCAGGGTGCCAGCGGATGTTAGCTAGATGAAATGTTTAGAAAGGTCATTTTAACAGAACACTAATGTCTGTCTCATTCTCTCTGGCATTCAGACTGTTTAGAAAACAACATCACTGTACTTGTTCACATTAATGATTTAACGGTTTGCCATTTCTGAGTTTGTAAACATTGTCATCTTCATCCAGCCGTTACTCAGCTTGTAATGCTGCTGTAATAGTATTAATATCAAGTGTTGTTTTTCTATTCCAGGTTTTGCATATTGAGTGTTTCAGAGGTCAGAGGGCATGTCTTCTCTCTGTAGCTGGGAGCATTGCTCTAGAGAAACTCATCACATATCGCTCTCTGTAGCTGGAGCATTGCTCTAGAGAAACTCATCACATATCTCTCCTGTAGATGGGAGCATTGCTCTAGAGAAATCATCACATATCGCTCTCTGTAGCTGGGAGATTGCTCTAGAGAAACTCATCACATATCTCTCTCTGTAGCTGGGAGCATTGCTCTAGAGAATCATCACATATCGCTCTCTGTAGCTGGGAGCATGCTCTAGAGAAAACTCATCACATATCTCTCTCTGTTAGCTGGGAGCATTGCTCTAGAGAACTCATCAATATCTCTCTCTGTAGCTGGGAGCATTGCTCTTAGAGAAAACTCATCACATATCTCTCTCTGTAGCTGGGAGCATTGCTCTAAGAACTCATCACATATCTCTCTCTGTAGCTGGGAGCATTGCTCTAGGAAACTCATCACATATCTCTCTCTGTAGCTGGGAGCATTGCTCTAGAGAAACTCATCACATATCGCTCTCTGTAGCTGGGAGCATTGCTCTAGAGAAACTCATCACATATTCTCTTCTGTAGCTGGGAGCATTGCTCTAGAGAAACTCATCACATATCTCTCTCTGTAGCTGGGAGCATTGCTCTAGAGAAAACTCATCACATATCGCTCTCTGTAGCTGGGAGCATTGCTCTAGAGAACTCATCACATATCGCTCTCTGTAGCTGGGAGCATTGCTCTTAGAGAAACTCATACAGTATCGCTCTCTGTAGCTGGGGAGATTGCTCTAGAGAAACCATACAGTATCGCTCTGTAGCTGGGAGCATTGCTCTAGAGAAACTCATCACACTATCTGCTCTCTGTAGCTGGGAGCATTGCTCTAGAGAAACCATCACATATTCTCTCTCTGTAGCTGGAGCATTGCTCTAGAGAAACTCATCACATATCGCTCTCTGTAGCTGGGAGCATTGCTCTAGAGAAACTCATCACATTCGCTCTCTGTAGCTGGGAGCATTGCTCTAGAGAAACTCATCACATATCGCTCTCTGTAGCTGGGAGCATTGCTCTAGAGAAACTCTCATCACGTATCGCTCTCTGTAGCTGGGAGCATTGCTCTAGAGAAACTCATCACGTATCGCTCTCTGTAGCTGGGAGCATTGCTCTGAAGAAACTCATCACTATCGCTCTCTGTGCTGGGAGCATTGCTCTAGAGAAAAACCATCACATATCGCTCTCTGTAGCTGGGAGCATTGCTCCTAAGAGAACTCATCACATATCGCTCTCTGTAGCTGGGAGCATTGCTCTAGAGAAACTCATCACGATATCGCTCTCTGTAGCTGGGAGCATTGCTCTAGAGAAAACTCATCACGTATCGCTTCTCTGTGTAGCTGGGAGCATTGCTCTAGAGGAAACTCATCACATATCGCTCTTCTGTAGCTGGGAGCATTGCTCTAAGAGAAACTCATCACATATCGCTCTCTTGTGCTGGGAGCATTGCTCTAGAGAAACTCATCACATATCCTCTCTGTAGCTGGAGCATTGCTCTAGAGAAACTCATCACATATCGCTCTCTGTAGCTGGGAGCATTGCTCTAGAGAAACTCATACATATCGCTCTCTGTAGCTGGGAGCATTGCTCCTAGAGAAACTCATCACATATCTCTCTCTGTAGCTGGGAGCATTGCTCTAGAGAAACTCATCTATTCTCTCTCTTGTAGCTGGGAGCATTGCTCTAGAGAAACTCATCACATATCGCTCTCTGTAGTGGGAGCTTGCTCTCTAGAGAAACTCATCAATATCTTCTCTGTAGCGGAGCATTGCTCTAGAGAAAACTCATCACATATCGCTCTCTGTTCACAAGGAGAAGAACAGAGATATGGCAGAGGATTTGCAACTTCTGGGGTGTGTGTTGTTGTGTGTGTGTTGTGTGGGTGTGTGTGTGTGTGTGTGTGTTGTGTGTGTGTGTGTGTGTGTGTGTGTGTGTGTGTGTTGTGTGTGTGTTGTGTGTGTGGTGTGTGTGTGTGTGTGTGTGTGTGTGTGTGAGTGTGTGTGTGTGTCCTGGGCTTGCTTTTGAGAGTGGTTTGTGTTGCGGTGGTTCTCTCTCCCCTTTCCTTCTTCCCTTTGTCCTTTCTTCCTTCACTACATCCA
>NW_019949830.1:0-4792 GCF_002910315.2 Salvelinus sp. IW2-2015 | reverse complement strand
GCATTTTTTATCCCCACTGGCACCCGTACCTCTAGAAAGGTAGCAAGATGGCTGCGGAGCCGAACAAGACAGAAATTCTGACCATTTTTAAAAGACTACGGTCTATTCCAACTAACAAGGTAACACGAATAAGTGCTTACTGTCTATTCACTAATTTATTGATCGGTTATTGGAGGTGGAACGTAGACCAGAAAAATTATGACGTCCATCCGTCTACAGTAGCAAGCTGGTCTYTGCCTGGGCCTTACGACGGCCAGCAAGAAGCTGACGTTAGCTCACTAGGCTAGCAGAGCGGCTAACTTTGCTCTTCTAAATCGGCAATGTATACTATGTATCGTTAACGCGCCGTGCTTTTCTAACCTAGTTAACCAGTCTGGTTACTTGTTTATTTGAGCCAGAATGAGTAGGGCCGGGGCCAATGTCTGAAAGATTGTCTAACGTTAGCACCAAAGCCAACGTAATTGGACTCCTAGCGAACGTTAGCTAGCTAGCCAGTCATTAGGTTATTTTCCTTTCAATCCAGATGTCCAGCTAATTAGCTATTACCAAAATGCAAAGTTGCCTAGCTTAACGTGCCAAGCTAAATTCCCGGGGTCGACTAACGTTGCCTCATCCATAGCCGAGAACGACCTTTTGCGACTGATGTTGTCTTCTTCCCAGTGGAACTTTAAGAGCCCGGACGCTCTGTATGAACTTGAACACGCATCACTTGCGCTACGGTTTTGGAAATAAGGAACCTATCTTTCATATCAACGAGAAATAATTTTCAAAAAAGGTAAAGTACTACACACCTTTTTCTATTCGTCTCCCCACACGGCCATATCTCCATGTTACAGCGCGTGTTGRCGGAAGACYSAGGCGACCACCTGTGCTATTTAGCAATCTAACACAATTAGTGTGTAATGGAAGAAGGCCGCCAGAAACGTGTTGGAACCGAAAAAATACTCTCGGCAGCAACTGTGAAGCCGGTTAAAACGGTGTATGTGTATATTTTGCAGATGTGATATGAACTTAAGGGCATTATGTTCCTAGAACCGTATCGCAATTGAGAATCAATTCCCGTTTAGATGGAGTATTTTGCTGTTCTGGCTGCCAAAGCCAGTTTACCTCTGAAAATAACCTACAATGAACAAAAATATGAACGCAACATGTAAAGTGTTGGTCCCATGATTCATGACATCAGACATTTTCCATGTACACAAAAAGGTTTTCTAATTTTTTTKKGGCACAAATTTGTTTACATCCTTATTGGTGAGCATTTCTCCTTCGCCAAGATAACCTATCAACCTGACAGGTGTGGCATATCAAGAAGCTGATTCAACAGCATGACTATTTGCACAGGTGCATCTTGTGCTTAGGACAATAAAAGGCACTTTAAAATGAGCAGTTTTGGCACACAACACAATGCCACATATGTCTCATGTTTTGAGGGAGTGTGTAATTGCCATGCTGACTGCAGGAATGAAACACAGAGCTGTTGCCAGAGAATTGAATGTTCATTTCTCTACCATAATCCGCCTCCAACGTCATTTTATAGATTTGTCAGTATGTCCAACCGGCCTCAACTGCAGACCACCTGTAACCATGCCAGCCCAGGACTCCCACATCTGGCTTCTTCACCTGTGGGGGGAGGGGTGGTGGTGCTGAGGAGTATTTCTGTATGTAATAAAGCCCTTTTGGGTTGGAACAACTAATTCTGATTGGTTGGGCCTGGCTGCCAAATTGGTTGGCCTATGCCCTCCCATGGCGGCACCCCTGCCCAGTCGTGAAATACATTGATTAGGGCCTAATGAATTTATTTAAATTGACTGATTTACTTATATGAACGGTAACTCAGTAAAATCGTATTTTTGTTCYGTATATAAGGTCACTTATTGGACCTTAAGGACTAACGGTAGGCTTGCCTACACTCCTTAAGAGTACATTCTTGGGCTAGGGGTCGACTGGACCAGAATTGGACCTTACAGGAGACGTTGATATGGAGAATCTCCTTTAAGCCCAGGAAGCAGGCATTCAACATGCCATTATTGATTATTACAACTCACATATAGCGGCTACCAGAGGTTACAGACATTACCCTGGTTCTATGAGTGAAGTGCGATTTTGTTGATGTTTCTCTCGTGACCTCATTTTTCAAATCAAGCAACCCCTAGTTTGGGAAACGCTGCATTATGTTGACCAGATGGTCGAGTGGTCGCTCTATCAATGGAAATACAGTCGTGAGGAGGTGCGATCAGGTGGGACCATTCTAGCCAATGAGAGAGGGCAGATACGTGTGTGAACAACAGGCACGATGGTCCTTGCTATCCGGGATCATTGGGACGTCCCAACTCTGACGTTATTTCATTGAAGTTGACATTAAAAAAGGTTAAGTTAGGGTTTAGGCTAGGGATGTCTCAAGGGTACCGGATAGCACTAAACCAGGCACAACTCCGATATAAAGTGTTTTTTTACTCAAAGTTGCCAGATGTCACATGTCCTACTTATATCAGTACACTCATAGCAACTTAAGCATTACAAAACGTCTATTAGATCAATTAAGGCTCATGTAGCAAATAAGCCATTCAATTTTTTTGTTGACCAAATTCAACTCTCTCATTGACCTTCGACATTCTCAACGCCTCGCTTGGTGGGCAAGTTTTATGTTGAAAATTGCCACCWGATGGAGGAGACAGATTTTTTTAGCAGTTTCCCCTCTCGCGTCGCCTCTTCCTCTGATTGGTTGCATCTCAATAGTCTAAAATATCTTCATTTTCTGTGTAATCTTCCTTAATTAAAACAGCTGATTTAAATATGATGGAGCACTATCAGTCGGTCTTCCCCAGCGGTAGAAATAACTACTTATTGAGATGAACACGGCCATTTTTATGTTAGCTATGCGTTCACTGATAGCCAAGTTTAAAAAGCAGGAAAGCTATTGGACATCTAATCCTTGAGGCTGCGATCATATGTAGAACCTGAGATCTTGTGKAAATAACCCTTGAGTTTAGTCATTGACAATGAACAGGGCTTTATGGTTAAYGTACGAGTGTGTCCCATGTCTGTAACTACGCAGCTTGTTCTCTTCCCTGTTTAAGACCACATCCAGACATGTCTGCTGTAGGTATGTAGCTAGCTAACTAGGCAGTGTATTGTGTGTGTGTGTTTCTGTGCAAGGCGTGCTTTGACTGTGCTGCCAAGAACCCCAGCTGGGCCAGTATACCATACCATATGGACTGTTTTCTGTGCATCGACTGCTCTGGCATTCATCGCTCTCTAGGAGTGCACCTCAGCTTTATCAGGTAGCCTGTCTGTCTCACACACACACACACACCACACACACACACACGTCATGACGCGACAATCACAAGTTTTACTGTCACACACTGTCAAGGAGAACATTTGATACAATCCCATGTTGTTTTGTTGTTCATCTCAGATCCACTGAGCTCGACTCTAACTGGAACTGGTTTCAGCTGAGATGTATGCAGGTCGGAGGAAACGCCAACGCGGTACGTCAACACCATAACATTCCACTATATATATATATATATATATGACGTTGGAACAACACACAACTTTAAACAGGACCTGCTGTGGATCTGACTCTCTCCCCCTCTTGTCTGTGTCTCCTGGTGAAGACGGCCTTCTTCGCCAGCATGGCTGCTCCACCAATGACACGACCGCAAGTACAACAGCCGCGCGGCACAGATGTACCGAGAGAAGATCCGACAGCAAGCCAACACGGCGCTGTCTAAAATGGGTCTGACGTGAGTGTGGGCTGTGAGCGCAGCTTCAACGGTCACCCAAACGTACCATACCTTATGTAGCATGTATGCATGAACAACTCGCCCTTAACCCAGCATTTTTACCAGGCTCACGGTGATATATCCCTACTCCCAAGTTGTGGTTGTAACCACTATACCACTGAACATTGAGCTTTTGAATTACACCATGTTATTGAGTTGTTTAAATTCCTACTGATATTATTATTATAATTATGGTTATCTATATAGCATATATTATATTTATGTCTTATGGTTATCTATATAGGTCTATATATTATTATTATGTTCTTATGGTTATCTATAGATCTATATATTATTATTATGTCTTATGGTTATCTATATAGGTCTATATATTATTATTATGTCTTATGGTTATCTATATAGGTCTATATATTATTATTATTAGTCTTATGGTTATCTATATAGGTCTATATATTATTATTATGTCTTATGGTTATCTATATAGGTCTATATATTCCTACTGTGATATTATTCCTCCACTGAGAAGGCAACGAACTCCCCCTCTCTCGTCCCTCTCATAGCCACCCTTATCAGCTACACATTGGCCTGTTGAGTCACCAGCGAGTGGGCAAACTCCACGTGTGATGTCACCAGCAGCATTAATTCATGTCTGTGGGATAGACCACACGATACATAATTACCCACAAACACCATATCTGTTCTCATTGTGCAGCTGCATGCAGATGCACTTCCAGGTCCTCACAAGGCTTTTGCAGATACCAATTCAGATTTGAATGTGCTGTGAGTGTGTAGAGGTGTTTCATATTTTAACTCACCGAGTTTCAAATCATCAACAATGGTCTTCAGTTTGGGCCAAACTGTTTAAACAGGTGTTATAGCGCTGAGCTATATTTTAAATGGGAAATCAATACGGTCCCTATGACCAACATATTCCTTTCCCAAATCTAGTGGGTATAGACTTATGATGTCTATATCTATGGGGCCAGGGTTGATTTGGCTCTGGGCCGTCTAAATCACATGTATTTATAAAACCTCACAGTAAG
>NW_019949829.1:0-9801 GCF_002910315.2 Salvelinus sp. IW2-2015 | reverse complement strand
CAAGGTATATCTAACGACCTACATATTATTCTTACTATAGAACAGGTCTATGCAGAGGAATGAAGAGC
The DNA here is from genome assembly GCF_002910315.2 of Salvelinus sp. IW2-2015. NCBI lineage: Eukaryota > Metazoa > Chordata > Actinopteri > Salmoniformes > Salmonidae > Salvelinus > Salvelinus sp. IW2-2015. Next base: position 9,733 of record NW_019949829.1, on the reverse strand, counting down.
AGGTATTATCTAGACCTACATAGTATCGCTACTATAGAACAGGCCTAAAGCAGAGGAAATGAGCAGCAAGGTATATCTAGACGCTACATATTATACAATAGAAACAGGCCTAAGCAGAGGAATGAGGCAGCAGGTACTATCTAGACCTACATATCTATTACAATAGAACAGGCCTAGGCAAGAGGAATGAGCAGCAGGTATATCTAGACCTACATAGTATCTATATAGAACAGGTTTCTATGCAAGAGGAAATTGAGCAGCAGGTAATATCTAGACCTCACATAGTATCTACTTATAGAACAGGCTAAAGCAAGGAATGAGCAGCAGGTATATTCTAGACTACATATATGCTACTATGGAACAGGCTAACGCAGAGGAACTGAGGCAGCAGGTATATCTAGACCTACATAGTATCGTACTAAGAACAGGCCTAAGCAAGGCATGAGCAGCAAGGGTATATTAGACCTACATATTAATCTACTATAGAAAGGCCTAAGCAAGAGGAATGAGCAGCAGGTATATCTGAAGACCTACATAGTATCTACTATAGAACAAGGCGCTAAGCAGAGGAATGAGGCAGCAGGTATATCTACGACTACATATTATCTTACTTAGAAACCCGCCTAAGCAGGGAATGAGCAGACAGGTATATTAGAACCTATATCAGGTAATCTTACTGATAGAACAGGTCTAAGCAGAGGAATGAGGCAAGCAGCGTAATATCTAGACTATAAGTATTATCTACTATACGAACAGGTCTACAGCAGAGATGAGGCAGCAGGTATATTTAGACCTACATATTATTACTATGAACAGGCCTAGGCAGGGAATGAGCAGCGCAGGTATATCTATGACCTACATCTTAATTACAATAGAACAGGTCTAGGCAGAGGAATGAGCAGCAGGTATATCTATGACTACCATATTCTCTACCTATAGAACAGGGTCTACAGCAGAGGAATGAGCAGCAGGTATATCTAGACCTTATATTATCTACTATAGAACAGGCCTAGGCGAGGAATGAGCAGCGTAATATCTTAAGGCCCTACATATTATCTACAATAGAACAGGCCTAGGCAGATTTTGATGAGCAGCCAGGTATATCTAGACCTACATATTTCTCTACTATAGAACAGGCACTGGCAGAAGGATGAGCAGCATGGTATTCTAGACCTAACATAGTAATCTACTATAGAACAGGTCTAGGCAGAGGAATGCGCAGCAGGTATTCTTAGACTACATATATCTACTATAGAACAGGCCTAGGCAGCGGAATGAGGCAGCAGGTATATCTAGACGCTACATAGTATCTACTATAGAACAGGCCTAAGGAGAGGAATGAGCACCCGGTTATATCTAGACTACATAGTATTACTATAGAACAGGTCTATGCAGCAGGAAATGGAGCAGCAGGTATTCTAGACTAATAAGTCTACTATAGAACAGTTCTAAGGAGATGGAATGAGCAGCAGGTATACGTCTAGACTACATAGTCTCTACAATAGAACAGGTCTAGCAGAGGAATGAGCAGGCAGGTATATTAGACCTACATATTATCTACAATAGAACAGGCCTAGGCAGAGGAATTGACAGCAGGTATATCTAGACCTACATATTAATCTACAATAGAACAGGCCTAAGCAGTAGAAATGAGCAGCAGGTTATATCTCGACTATTATATCTACTATAGGAACAGGCCTAAGTTCAGAGGAATTGAGAGCAGGTATATTCTAGACCTACATAGTACGTATCTATAGAAACGGCCTAAGCAGTTAGGAATGAGCTAGCAGGTATATCTAGACCTACATATTATCTACTATAGAACAGGCCTAAGCAGAGGAATGAGCAGCAGGTATATCTAGACCTACATAAGTATCTATATAGAACAGGCTAAGCAAGAGGCATGAGCAGCAGGGTAATATTCTAGACCTACATATTATCTACTATAGAACGGCCTAGCAGAGGAATGAGCAGCAGGTATATCTAGACTACATATTATCTACTATAGAACAGGTCTAAGCAGAGGAATGAGCCAGCAGGTATATCAGACCTACTATTTCTTTTACTATAGAAAGGCCCTATGCAGAGGAATGAGCAGCAGGTATACTCTAGACCTACATATTATCTACAATAGAACAGGTCTAAAGGCAGAGGAATGAGCAGCAGGTATATCTAGACCTTACAATATTATCCTACTATAGAACCAGGTCTATAGCAGAGAATGAGGCAGCGGTATATCTAGTACCTACATATTATCTACTATATGAACAGGCCTAGGCAGAGGAATGAGAAGCAGGTATATCTAGACCTACATATTATCTCTAGCCAATAGAAAGGGTCTAAGGCAGAGGAATGAGCAGCAGTATCCTCTAGACCTATCATATTATCTACTATAGAAACAGGTCCTAAGCAGAGGAATGAGCAGCAGGTATATCTAGACCTACATATTCTCTACTATAAGAAATGGCCTAGGCAGAGGAATGAGCAACAGGTATATCTAGACCTACATATTATCTACAATAGAATCAGGCTAGGCAGAGGAATGAGCAGCAGGTAATATCTAGACCTACATATTATCTAATATAGAACAGGCCTAGGCAGAGGAATGCGCAGCGGTTATCTAGCCTACATAGTATCTCTATAGAACCAGGCTAAGGAGAGGATGAGCAAGCAGGTATATCTAGACTACATCGTATAATACTATATGAACAAGGTCTAGCAGGGAATGAGCAGCAGGTATATCTAGACTACAGTACTATCTACTATAGAACAGGCCTAAGCAGAGGAATAGCAGCAGGGTCATAATCTAGACTACATACTATCTACTATGAACCAGGTCTAGCAGGGAATGACAGCAGGTTTATCTAGACGCTACATATTATCTACAATAGAACAGGTCTAAGCAAGAGGATGAGCAGCAGGTATACTCTAGACCTAACATATTATCTCCTATAGAACAGGCCCTAAGCAGAGGAATGAGCAGCAGTATATCTAGACCTACATACTATCTACATAGAAACAGGCCCTATGCAGAGGTGAGCAGCAGGTATTACCTCTTGAACTACTACAATAAATATCTATATAGAACAGGCCTAAGAGCAGGAATCGAGCAGCAAGGTATATCTAGACCTACATACTATCTACTATAGAACAGGTCTAGCAAGGAATAGCAGCATGAGTATATCTAGAGCTACATTCTATCTAACTATGAACAAGGCCTAAGCAGAGGAATGAGCAGCAGGTATATAGACCTACATACTATCTACTTATAGAACAGGTCTAAGCAGAGAATGAGCAGCAGGTATTCTAGACCTTACATATTATCTACAAATACAACAGGTCTAAGAGAGGAATGAGAGCAGGTATATCTAGACTACATATTATTCTACTATAAGAAACAGGCCTAGAGCAGAGGAATGAGCAGCAGGTATATCTTAGACCGTACATACTTATCCTACTAATAAGAACAGCCTAGGCAGAGGAATGAGCAAAGCAGGTAATTCTAGACCTAACTATAGGTATCTACTATAGAACAGGCCTATGGCAGAGGAATGGAGCCAGCAGGTATATCTGAACTAGCATATTATCTACAATAGAACAGGCCTAGGCAGAGGAATGAGCAGCAGGTATATTCTAGACCTACATAGTATCTACAATAGAAAAGGCCAGGCAGAAGGAATTGCAGCAGCAGGTATATCTAGACCTACATAGTATCTACAATAGAACAGGCCTATGCAGAGGAATGAGGCCAGCAGGTATATCTAGACCTACATATTATTACAATAGAACAGGCCTAGGCAAGAGGAATGAGCAGAGGTATATCTAGACATACATATTATCATTACAAATGAACAGGCTAGGCAAGGATGAGCAGGCAGTATATCTAGACCTACATATTATTACAATCGAAACAGGCCAGGCAGAGGAATGAGCAGCAGGATACTCTAGACCTACATAGTTATCTACTATAGAAACATGCGTCTATGCAAGAGGAATGAGCAGCAGGTATATCTAGAGCTACATATTATCATACAATAGAACAGGGCCTAGGCAGAGGAATGAGCCAGCAGGTATATCTAGACCTACATATTATCTACAATAGCACAGGCCTAGGCAGAGGAATGAGCACAGGTTATTCTAGACCTACATATTATGCTACAATAGAAACAGCCTAGGAGAGGAATGAGCAGCAGGTATATCTAGACGCTACATTTTATTATCTTACAATAGAACAGGCCTAGGAGAGGAATGAGACAGCCAGGTATATCAGACCCTACATAGTATTAACTATGAAAGGTCTATGCAGAGGAATGAGCAGCAGGTATATCTACGACTACATATTTCTACAATAGAACAGGCTAGGCAGCAGGAATGAGCAGCAGGTATATCTAGACTACATATATCTAGCTATTAGACAGGCCTAAGCAGAAGGAATGAGCAGCAGGTATATCTAGACCTACTACTATCTACTAAAGAAAGGTCTAGGCAGGGAATGAGCAGGCAGGTATATCTAGACCTACATATTATCTACTCATAGAAACAGGGCCTAGCAGATGGAATGAGCAGCAGGTATATCTAGACCGTAACATATGATCTACTATAGAACAGGTCTAAAGCAGAGGAATGAGGGCGCAGGTTATACTCAGCCTACATATATCTACTATGGCACAGCCACACCGGCAGGTTGGGGGAGTGATCTGTTAGTCGTTGTGTGTGTAATTGTCCGACACTTTTTGACAGATTAAGCAAATTTTCTTGCACATTCTATAATTTTGCCATGTCTAGATGTATGTTCATGTGATGTTCCCGCGCCTCCCTACGCCCCCTAGAGATGCCCACCACAGTATGGGAACACTGTACTATAGGAAGCCACACCGCAAGGTTGGAGAAATGTATATGTTAGTGTGTGGTGTATTCTGAAGGTATAGTATTCATGTTCTAGTCAGACTACCACACATTACAGCAGCTAGTGTATAAGGGTGGTTGGGGGGTCCTAGCTGCAGGTGTGGCTTGTTCAAGCTAAATATTTTCTTTATTTTGGAAAGATGCCCTCCTCCTCTTCGTCTTCTTTCTTCTTCTTACTCGTTCTGCCCTGTCCTGCCCCAAACTCAGAGCGCTGCCACTCCTGCCCCCCCTGGACAAGAAACAGGTACTACATGCATCAGCAAAAACACCATGTTCTGCATCATGTTTTAACATCGTTTGTGTTTGTGTATACACTTGTGTGCTTTGCGTGCGTCTGAAATGTTTGAATCCTTATTTTGCTGTAATTTACTTAAATACTGCTCATTCCTCTGCTTAGGCCTGTTCTATAGTAGATACTATGTAGGTCTAGATATACCTGCTGCTCATTCCTCTGCTTAGACCTGTTCTATAGAACCAGCCTCACACCTGTAGATGTCTCCCACCAACCCTGACTAATATAGTCACTTTTGGAAGCATTTGTCTGACCCCTCTTTTCCTCCTCCCAGGTAAAAGATCAACAGGACAATAATGGGAGAAGGTAAGCGACTGGCACTCCGTCCCGCTCACTACCCTCCCTCACCTACCGCCTGGACAGAGGGAGAGAAAGAGGGAGGGAGAGGTGTTTGGATTTGTTGTAAGAACATCCATTTAGACACGGAACGGGCCACCAAGAAAGCCAAGCCCTGCCACACACTGTTTAGTCCCAAATGACACAGGTGTTGGGTTCAGAAACTAAAAACTTGTTTTACCTGGAAGGGATTCAAAATGGACGTCAACAAGGAGTACAGGAGAAGATTTGCAAAGAGAAGCGAGGAGAAGAAGCGAAGACAATAATTTGAGCAAGCTTTTCACAATGAGTGTGTTTCAGATACACAAATTCTGCACAGATGATCAGGACCTGTATTCAGAGTAGGAGTGCTGATCTAGGATCAGTTCCCCCTTGTCCATTCATTTTAATCTGAGGCAAAACTGATCCCAGATCAGCATTCCTACTATGAGACGCTTTATGAATATGGGCCCTGATCTTACAATGTCTGGTCTGGAGAAGTGTCTTAGCACCTCAGGAACCACATCCATAAGAGAGTGTTTGTATAATCTGTGCAGAATGTATCTAGAACACACCCATTGGCATCATGTTGTGGTCTGATGAAGGCTGATGTATCTAGAACACACCCTTGGCATCATGTTGTGGTCTGATGAAGGCTGATGTATCTAGAACACACCCATTGGCATCATGTTGTGGTCTGATACAGGCCCATGTAGTTGTATTGTCATTGTGGTGTTGTATGTTTGAGTGACAACACAGCTGTGTAAGACTTCGTTAATAAAGTATTGAAACTGAAGTACAACATCATCATACATACAAATGCTGCATTGTGGTAAACGTAGTTGTATCAGTGTTCTCTAAACCCTTCTGGAGTACACAGTATAGGTGGACCATGTTTATTTGGTACCAAACGGAAAACATAGTTACAAAGTAGTAGATATATATTACATATACAGTACTATAACATCTACTACAACATTGTTGGTTTCCCCATGTGATGTCACAATCACGCACTCTTTTCCCTCACCATTCCTATTCTGTTGTTTCCCCCCCCACATTGTTTCAGTCTGCCTAGCTGTTCTGAACCTTCATCTTCTCCATCTCCTTCCATCAAATCCAATTTGATTTGTCGCATACTTCATAAACAACATGTGTAGACAAACAGTGAAAGGCTTACAGGCCCTTCCCAACAGCGTAAAGAATAAATTATAATAGAACAATTGTAACACAATGAATAACAATGTGGCTATATAAATAGTAGCATATGTGGTGTGTGTGGGTAAACAATTTAGCTTATGGTTTGGGGGTAGAAGCTGATCAGGGTCCAGTTGGTTCCAGACAGCCGGTGCATTGCAATAAAATTTGCATGTTTTTTTCATTATTTGATCTTAGCGAATCACACTACAGTGGAGCATGGCTCCAAATCAATACATTCTCTAACTCAGCTTCTCATCTCTCCCCTCTCATTTTCTTAAATACATTGTGTATCCAATGTAGAACCTGGTTGAACATCACATTAAAGTTGATAATCATCGACGTTGTCAGCGTCGTCCTCCAGTGCATCACGGTGCCGAGGGGCCCCCCAGGTTGATCACTCTGACCGATCTCAGTCTGCTCCGAACTCACTGTGACAAAAGGTAGAAGCAAAATTGAGTCCAATGTACCTGACTGTGATGATGCAGCTCCTTTATTTTATGTAATAGTTAGCATTTTTGCAGTCTATAGATGATTGGAGTGTTACAGGTGAATGAGCAATTCTGTGTGTACAGTAATTCAGTCATGATTGGCCACATGTACACCAAAGTAGTCAGCTGTGGACAAGATACATGTGTAATATGACATCATGTGTTCTTACTGTCAGGGGGATACAATACGATACTGCGTCTCCTTTGGTTTGTCCTGTTAGTAGGAGGACCTTCTCCAGCTCCCAGAGCTAGTGAGACCATCAAGGAAGAGAAAAATAAACATGAATGTGATATAAGTCAAATCTATTAGTAACGACTCTACTTTTTTTACACCAAAATTTGTGTGACAGAACTGGTGCAAAAATAGGTCAGGAAAAGTTACTTTATGGATCCTAGGAAATGTCAGGAGTAGACCTATGCACTAGTATCCATTTATCACAGTTGAGCCTATTTGCTACACGGCCACGTTAGTAGCATCAACAAGCTCCGTCTCATGTTGAATTAGACATTCATCTATGTTTAAAAAACATTCCAAACGTCAAATTTAAGGTAGGGGTATGAAATGTTAAATGTTTAAATTACATTGGGATCGTTAACGTTCAGAAAAAGTCGATAGCGGAAAACTGCACTGATTTTGTTATCACAAAACTACCCCTAACAACTACACCCAACAGGCCCCGATCATCATCATAAAGGGAGAGAAATAAATGTAACTTATACCTAATACAACAATGCTGTAAGTAGGAGATCTTTCTAATTATTTGCCACGGATATAAAGCGCTCCACACATCGTTGTTAACAATTGGGAAAATGACAGTGACATGCTGACCAGCCGCTGTTATTCAATTGTTGCACCCACACTGCTCGTGTGCGTCAACGAGCGCCTACATAGCCAGGCACTAAAATAGAATTTGGTTCTGTTTGTGACACGTGACGCTCTGCAAGTCCCACCTCCTCATTGGTTTTTAGGAGCATACACCCACGTGGGTGATTGAAAGATGGTCCACACTTCAGTCCAGTTGGTAGTGGTAATGCACCTTAATGCACCGTTGGTTGCCAACTGCCATATGAATTCCAAAGAAGAAGAAGCCTGAAGTAGGAGAGATGACTGGAAACTAACTCGGTTTACCCTTTTATCTGTGGATTAATTGTCATAGAGGACCTTGTGCATTTCAGGTCAAATTTGTCCCAGGACAAATTAGCTAGCGACAGCAAGCTAGCTAGCTAAATTGCCATAAATGTTTAATGCTTTTTGACCTGTCCCCAAATTAATATAGTTGGTTCAGAGTTCGTTTTGATGTTTCAACCTGCATGTCCTGATTGCATCTGGTGTGAGTGGACCAAATCAACATGCGCGCGCGGTCTGGTCAGCATGACAGGGAAGTGACAACAGCGAGGCCCTGTATGGCAATAAGCAGTGGTGTAAAGTACTTAAGTAAAAATACTTTAAAGTACTACTTAAGTAGTTTTGGGGGGTATCTGTACTTTACTATTTATATTTTTCGCAACTTTTACTTCACTACATTCCTAAAGCAAATAATGTACTTTTTAGTCCATACATTTCCCTGACACCCAAAAGGACTCGTAGCAGGACAGGAAAATGGTCCAATTCACTCACTTGTACAAGACAACATGACTGGTCATCCCTACTCCCTCTGATCTGGCGAACTCACTAAACACAAATGCTTAGTTTGTAAATGATGTTAGAATGTTGAAGTGATCCTGGCTATCCGTAAATTAAAAAAAACAAGAAAATGGTACCGTCTGGTTTGCTTAATGTAAGGAATTTGAAATGATTTACACTTTTGATACTTAAGTTTATTTTTTAAATTACATTTACTTTTGATACTTAAGTATCTTTAAAACCAGATACTTCTAGACTTTTACTTATTTTTCTGTGAGACTTTCACTTGAGTCATTTTCTATTAATAAGGTATCTTTACTTTTACTCAAGTATGACAATTGGGTACTTTTTCCACCACTGGCAATAAGCTACTTTGAGCAGTTAAATGAGAAGGTGATAATGCAAACTTTCTTTGGATTGGTGGATACATCTCATTATTTTAATATTGTTTGAATATTCGAGGGATTTTTTTACGTCAACCGCCTGTATTCAATGGAGAGCGATACTATGCTACTTGCCTCCTAACATGAATATGCATAGCCTTCGAGACTATTCGGATAGTGTTTTTTCTAAAATTTGCCGGGATGTCACGTGTCCTACTTATAGCAGAACACTTGTAACAATCTAAGTATTACGAAACTTCTATTAGATCAAATAAACCTCACGTAGCAAATAAGCCATTACATTTTTTGTTGACCAAATTCGACACGTATTGACCTTCATACAAGATCCTCACTTGGTGAGCGAAACACTAAACGCCACATGCTGGATKAAAAAATTGTTTTGGCAGAGTTGAGCCTCACTTCGACTCTCTCTCTGGGCAGGGTTGCCATGTCCGAAGTTTTCTAGAAGAATTGGGCTACTTTGAAAACAATGTCGCGGTTGAAAATGTATTTGTCTACTTCTAAATTG
>NW_019949828.1:0-9803 GCF_002910315.2 Salvelinus sp. IW2-2015 | reverse complement strand
TGAGATGTACAGGCCTAGGAACTGGGACACGGTAAGAGAGCAATAGCCCTACAGACCTAGAACCCTGGGATTGACGGTAAGCAGGCCTACGCTAAATGAACGGGCCTAGCTAAGGCTAGAACCCTGGGAACGGTAAGAGGCACATAGCTACAGAGCTAGCACCCTGGGAGACGGTAGAGAGCATTGGCCTACAGACTAGAACCCTGGGGAGACGGTAAGAGAGCAATGCCCTAGCCAGACTTTAGAACCCCTGGGACAGGTAAGAGAGCACATAGCTACGACTAGAACCCTGGGAGACACGGTGAGAGAGCACATAGCTAACAGACCTAAGAACTGGCACGGTAAGAGAGCAATAGCTACAGACTAGACCCCTGGGACCGGAAGAGAGCAATAGTCACAGACTAAAACCTGGGACACGTAAGAGAGCACATAGCCTACAGCACTAGAACCCTGGGACACGGTAAGAGAAGCAATAGCCTACAGACCTAGATCCCTGGACACGGTACAGAGGGACATAGCCTACAGACTAGAATCCCCTGAGGAGCACGGTAGAGAGAATAGCCTACAGACTAGAGACCCCCTGGGAGACGGTAAAGAGAGCACATAGCCTACAGACGTAGAACGCGCTGGGAGACGGTAAGAGAGCACAATAGCCTAAGAGCTAGAAGCCTGGGACACGTAAGAGAGCACAAGCTACAGGCCTAGAACCCTGGGACACGGTAAGAGAGCATACTAAGCGCGTATCTCAGCATTTGAAGATCGCTGGCGAGAGGCAGTAGCTAAGAGCCACTGGACGAGAGACAATAACTACAGACTAAACCCCTGGGCACACGGTTAAGAGAACACATAAGCTAAGGACCAGAACCCTGGGAGACGGTAAAGAGAGCAACAATAGAATACAGACCTAGAACCCCTGGGACCCGGTGAAGAGATAACATACGCTACAGACCCTAGAACCTGGACCGGGTAAGAGAGCACATAGGCTACAGACTAGAACTCTGGGACATGGTAAGAGACATAGCTATCGGCCTAATGAATCTCACTGGGAACGGTAAGCAGAGACATAGCTCACAGACCTAGAACTCCTGGGACAGCGGTAAGGAGAGAGACATAGCCTACAGTGCCTAGTGAAAATGTGTTTTATAACCAGTCATTGCACAGTTTGGGTGTTGAAACAGAGTTTTGACGGGCCACTATAATAGAAGAGGTCCGCGTTTACTTGTGCTGAATTCTTTTATGTCTCAATTTTAGTAATGAAGCAATTCATCCTGCTTTACAACCGGGTGGTAGCTGCTAACTGGCATACTATGGCAGTGCGTGAAGTTTCATATTGTGGGGAGATATGTTTCACATAAAATGGCACTTTTATAGATACAGCTTTTACATGCATATAATGCTGTCTATGTAAAAGTAGCTCTATTTGGAAATGTAGTAGATTGGATGGTCATAATTAGCGGCTAAATAATAGAAAACCTCAATATTGTTCGCCGAAAAAATCTACATTGAAGCGAATTGGGTTGAGGCGTTTTCGTAGATATAGCATAGACAGAGTATGGGCCTAGGCTGTATGAGAATAGGCGCTAACGTTTTATTCTTTCTTTGAAAGGGAAAAATGTTGTTTTTGTATATAAACACATTGTACGCATTTCTACCTAAAACTGAATTGTATGACTGGAAGGAGCATGATGTTATGAAGAAATTTGTTTTTTATGGACAAGTTAAAGGTAGCCTATTCTGGCTGAAGGTGGCAACAATTTCAATAAAAAACGAACTGTCTATTTAAATAGGCCGTCGAGAAGGGCACAAATAGAATATGGGACGTCCATCTAAACTGGAGGAGGTGGGCCATTCTAATAAAAGTAATTCCACACATATTAGTAGGCTATAATGTAAAGATAGATTAAATTAAGAAATAGTCTGACTGGGTTGAGATATTAATCAAGTGCTTGTCAACTTGTGACTGATGAGTGTGTTCAGCTGCGCAAGAACAGCAGAGCACATGCCTTTCTGCTTGTTTTCAAAGCATATCAGTGTCGCATTCATGCAGACTTTAGAAACCTATTAATATAATAACCTATAGCTTAACATTTGTATGAACAGGACGTAAAGTTGCATTGAATGTAATCAAATTAAGCTATAAAGTGCATGCGGATAGTATTCAGGACCTATGTGGACTTTGATATCCATATTTGTTATGTTACTGCTGTAATTCGCTATAAATCTGGATTAAGAATCGCTTTTTAACCGATCAAAATCTACACACAATACCCCATAATGGCAGTAAATGTAGGTTATTTTTTTATACGAATGTGACATTACATAAGTATATGCAGACCGCATTATCAGTATTTTTGTTGAATGCATTTGGCAGCGATTAAAGCTTGATTCATCTTGGGATATGAGCTACAAGCTTGGCCTTGTGTATTGTGGGGAGTTTCTTCCAGTCTTCTCTGGCAGATCGTTTTCAAGCTCGTGTGATTCAGGTTGAATGGGGAGCGTTGGCGCGCACGCTAGTTTCAGGTCTCAACAGAGATGTTCGTCGGGTCAAGTCCAGGCTCTGGCTCGGGCCACTAGGAATTCAAGAGGACTTGGTCCGCGTGAAGCCACGTCTGGCGCTTGTTTTGGCTCGTGTGCTTACGCGCGTCGTTGTCTATAGGGAAGGGTGAACTTGTCCCGTCTGAGGTCCTGAGTTGCGTCTGGAGGCAGGTTCATCGGGAGCTGTCTTTGCCGACAATTCATCGTTATTCGCGCGAGATGATCACTGATAGTGCTTCGTCCTGCACGTGAATACCTCCCGAAGCATGATGTCTGCCACACCATAGCTTCACCATAGGGATGGTGCCAGGTTTTCTTCAGACGTTGACACTTTGCATTTCAGGCCAAAAAGTTCAGTTTTTGGGGTTTCATCAGAGCAGGAGAATCTTGTTTCTCATGATCTGAGAGTCCTTTAGGTGCTTTTGGCAAACTCAAGCGGCATTGTCATGTGCCTTTTACTGAGGAGTGAGATTTCTGTTGGCTGCTTAACGCGTAAGGCTGTTTGGGTGGATGTCTGCATCGAGACTGTGAGACTTCAGAAGGAAACACTCTCCACAAGGGAACTTCTGGCGTTCTGTCAGAGTAGACATCGGGTTCTTGGGCAGCCTCCTGACGCAATGGGCCATTCATCCGCTGACTTGCTCAGTTTAGCCCACTGATGGCCAGTTAGGTATGAGTCTTGTTGGTTCCAAACTTTTCAGTGAAGACTGATAGAGCCCCTGTATTCTTGGGGACGTTCAGGCACGGAATGTTTTTGGTACCCTTCCCCACAGATTGTCTCGACACAATCCTGCTCTCGGTAGGCGTCTATGAGGACTTTTCGACAGCGGATGCTTGGGTTTGTTGTCTGACTGAGTGCACTGCCACTGTGGTCCTTATATGAAACAGGTGTGTGTGAAGTATAAAGGCGCTTTCTCAAAATCATTGTCCAATAAATTGACTGTTACCAGCAGTTGGATGGCAGTTGTAGAATACATCTCAGGAATATGTAGAATATGCTTAGGCAGCATCAGTCAAATTAGTTTTGCACAGGATGGCTAAGCCATATGTGGGACTCCTTCAAGCTGTTAGGAAGCATTCCAGGTGACGCTGGTTGAGAGATCGCTAAGAGTGCAAGCTGTCATCAAGGCAAAAGGTGACAACTTTGAAGAATCTCAAATATAAAATATATTTTGATTTGTTTAACACATTTTGGATTACTAATCATTCATACTGTTTATTTCATAGTTTTTGAAGTGTCTTCACTAATAATTCTACAGTGTAGAAATAGTAAAAATAAAGAAACCTGGAATGAGTAGGTGTGTCCAGACTTTTGACTGGTACTGTATGTAAATAAGGTGATTTATGTTTTTTACTTTGTAATAATTAGTCAAATGTACAACAAACTGTTTTTTGCTTTCTGAATATGGGTATTGTTTGTTAGACTTGAGAATGGTGTTTTCTGTTAATATTTTAGAATAAGGGGCTGTAACGTCACAAATTTGGACAAAGTCACCTGGTGGCTGATAACTTTCCGAATTCACTGTACGGAGGACTGTTTGTTTGTAGTAATTGAACAATGCTGCAATGCGTACTTTTTGGAAATCCTTTGGAAGGAAAGATATCCTTTCTATTTAATTTCATTTGTTCATTGTGTTCTTATACTAATAAAATAATGCCGAGACGGTATTCTAGAAGACATCTGTCTGCTAGAGTAAAACAAAATGACTTAGTGAATGGCCACAGCCATATTGGCTATCGATCAGGGACTGATAAGGACAATGAGTCTGCTATCTGTTCTTCTTAAATGATACATTTTCTTCCATATCATGTTTCCCTTTAGACGCTGTCTAAATGACATTTATTGGATTACTGTGACGGTGTGGCCGGTATTCCAAACTGGGGTAGCGCAAGGTGCCTGTCGTTAGGAAGTTACGCACTAAAGATGTGAATGTCACTATGATATTACATAAAGGGTATTTATAGGATTAAGTGACAGTTCTTTTGGTAAAGTTTTTTTCTTGCATCATTTTCACACAAGTCATTGTATTTTTGTTGCAAGAGGGCCTTAGTTGAGGCTCGGTTGTACGTGCCAAATAAAGATGAATACCATCTAAGTGTTAAGGGCGAGAAGTAAAAGCGAGAAGATTGGTTAAAAGGCAGGTAGCCCGCTAAGGTAAGATATTAACGATCCGAATATACGGTTACCTGTTACTGCTGTGCTTGGCGGGAATATCACTAATCAGTCGTATGTGGCCAATGTGCTGCTGTGCCATTCGTAGGTTGCTCTAAAATGTATAGATAATGTTTTTTTTTTTAAAAAGGCTGTGCGTCCATGAGGATGCACATACCAGCATTCTACTGGTGGTACTGCTGACTTCTGAATCAGAGTACTGGCACCGTATTGAAGCCGAGTTGGATCTGCGTCCACGGAAGACTATCCAATGCTAGCGACTCATTAAGTGTTACATTTGTTGTTAGCTCAGGTGCGAGTGACACATGAATGTCTGTGAATCTGATTGTAGCCGAAGAGTTGATGCTGCCCCTTACTCGGGAGAAGGCCCGAACAAACAGACCGCAGGTAGCGTTGGACAAACGTGAGGGCAAATTATGATGAGAACTACATTGATTTGGGGGTTCACTTATATTGGGGGAGCGAGTGCCTTTCCTGCAGCCAAGTGGTGTTCCATGTGAACAGTTACTATTCAAACTCGTGAACCTTACCTCTTGACATGACATTTTAGAAACACAATGCGCACCTGGAGTCTTTTTTGTTGTTGGCAGATGAAGAAGACGAGCAACGTTTATGAGCATCATGACTTGACAGGTGGAATGTTTTTAAACAGTATACTGCGTTCGCATACAAGGTGAATTCTAAAGACGTTACTAGCTGGATGAGTCAACAGACGTGACGGGCGGGCACAGCTATTGGTATATGTCCGTTACGTTTATGGGGCGCATAATTAAGCTGACATCATCTTCTGCAAACACTGGAAGCGCAGGACAACAGGAGAAGATATTTTTTACAGTACTGGACGCTTTGTCGCATCAAATGGACTTGTGGTGGTCAACGATGTGGGTTGGTATCTGTATTGATGGTGGTGCAAATCCTGGCAGGGAGACAAGGTGGAGTGGTAAGGTGGGCAAGCAGATTGCTTTCTGATGCACTTGGTACACTGCTAGCATTCACACTGAGGCTCCGTTTGCTGCCAAGGGAATGCCGTGACAGCTTGAAAGATGTTTTGGACACTACAGTGAAAATGGTTAACTTTGTTAAAGCAAGGCCTTTGATCTCTGTATTTTTGCACTAATGGATGATAAGGGCAGCGACCATGTAATGCTTTTACAAAATAAGAAGGTGCGCTGGTTATCAAGAGGAAAGTATTGACAAATTTTCGAGCTAAAGTTTATTTATGACATCATTTTCACTTGTACTGAATGCTTGTGCATGATGCGGAGTTTCTAATGATGGCTATCTGGGGTGAAATGTTTTTCTGCTGAATGAGTTCTGAACTAGGATTCAAGGGGTAGTCGCAACTAATATGTTCAATGTGCGGTGAAAAATTGGAGGCTATGAGTATTGAAGTTGGAGCTCTTCTCTGTCTGCATTAACAAGGATAGATCACACGGTCTTTCACTCATTGTATGATTTTATTTTGTGTGCAAATTAACTCAAGCTTATGGACAATGTCAAATGTGATATAGCGAAGCACTGAGTTTGGGTGTGCAATTAGCAGGTACTGTTCGCATGAAACGGATGCACAACAAACCACTGGATTTTGTTATCCTTTCATGCCCTGCCTCCAGTCCCAACTTACCAATACCTGAAACAAGAGCGCCTCATTGAAATTGCAACAAAACGTTTAGTTGGAAATTTTGTTATTTAATCAGAAGCCACTGCAGACTTACTGGATTGGGCTGAACTCAGAGTATCTTTTGCCTTGGAAATTTGCGCTGTTAAGGACACTGATGCCTTGCAACCAAAGTTCCCTATGGGGTGAGAGGGGATTCTCGGCCTTCACTAGCATGAACTAAAATAACAGGCAACAGACGTGTAGATGGATATGGATTTAAGATGAGACTCTCTCTAAACAACCAACATTGGAGAGTTATGTGCATTCTTCAAGCACCCTTTTTCATTAACTGTGGTGAGTTATTCCAATTTTCGATGAACAAATAAGGTGTTCTATATGTAAGCATGGTTAAATAAAGTTTAGCAAAATTATTATTATTGTTATTTTATTTTGTGCCCTGGTCTATAGAGCTCTTTGTCATTCCCACGACGCCGGGTTGTGACAACTCACACTCATTCTTATGTTTAATAATGTATCGTATAGTGGTGTGTGTGGCACGGCTTTACATGATGGAACAACAAAAAACATTTGAGTGGTGCTGATCCTCGGTGCTTATGATGGGGGTAACGCTGGCGGCTTTAATGTCTGAAGGGGTACGGGCACTATTAAAAGTTTTGGGTTCCGTTGGTGTATGGCTATTATTTAATGGATTTATTTTAGACTTTTTCAATGTAGATGTTTTAAAGTCTGAATCAGTGGCTTGTAGAGTGCTCTCTTACCGTCTCCCAGGGGTTCTAGGTCTGTAGGCTATGTGCTCTCTTACCGTGTCCCAGGGTTTCTAGGTCTGCAGGCTATGTGCTCTCTTACCATGTCCCCTGGTCTGCAGGCTGTGTTTGGAGTTATTTGGCCACGTTAGTTATGATACAAACCTTATCAAAACATATAGGCCTATGGGCTAGGCTACATGACGTGCGATTTGAAAAAGTAAGTCTAAAAAAGGCACGCGCTGTGTCTTGCCGAACTGCACATGCAMGGAATCATTAAGTGATAATACATCATTCACAAGTGATAATATTGTCACCCATCAGACTACTTTAATCTTGTCTTTACACATACTAAATAATATATGTGTGAAATGTGTTGTGATTTAGAATGGACCATTATCATGCACCTATTGGAATAGGGGAGCTTTTCCCATAGTTCATTTTCATGCAGCCAGGTAGGTTATACTCCTGTTGTAAATCGAAGCAATGTGCTTAATATTAGGAAAGTTGAGAAATAAATATAGTAGGCCTGGCCTACAGAAAGCTGATGGGATCCTTTTTTAAAAAAGAGGCCATAAAAATTGTTTTGTCGATTGCATAGCCTATAGAACTGTTGCGCAACATGAGCTCATGGGTTCTCACGAAGTGTTTGATTAGATTTTCGATTACATTTCTATTGATGTCAGAGTGATTAGCGAGACAGTAAGGTGCTGAGTACCATTACATTAGCAACTGACTGTTAGCAAGTTTGGTACTCTACTAATGACCATCAGCACCACCAGAGCACAGTTTTGGAGAAGCCTAGTTACCGTGACTAAACAGTCACGTAATATCGTCACCATAACAGCCCTACCCTAAACCTAAAGTAAACCGGTCTCTCTCTCTCCTTACTTGTGACAAGTGTTGGGGTTAAAGGTGAAGCCAGGTTCAGGTATGGGGGAGGAGCCTGCCCCCTGGGTGGTCGGCAGGTAGTTGGGGTTTGGGGTTTGGCTATGGAAACAGCTCAGTCTGGCCCCGCCCTGTTTCTTGCAGCAGTGGTGGTGGCGTGTCTTCACTGAGAACTCATCAGTACAGAAAGTGGACAGGGTCTGTTCCCACTAAGTGACATACACAAACATCAATTCACACATGAGAAATAGAGATAAAAGAAGTCCTAAAATGGTGAAGGTACAGCTTTAGCCCTCAAGGGCCTGACTCATGAACACCTTCCCCTCTACACAGCTATACAGATAGACGCCAAGGCTGATCTGTTGTGTCTGTATGGGCTTTCCTTCTCCTGAATCAAATGTTGCCACAGAAACACTCACCGCCTGTGTAACGCAGCACAGCGTCACTTCCTGGACCTGCTGTGTCCCGTTCCTATGGCAACATGCYCTGTACCAGGACTCTATCCGGTTGACGGCGTCACCTTTACGACGAAGGTAGCCAAAGCCTGTCTGGGGTAAGGAGTAGGCAGGGTACCGGGGACGACGGCTGCTATGGAGACAGATGGCCTGGAGGTTGTTAGGGGATGGCTGACCGGGGGGGAAGAGGACACTGGGGTGGGAATCCCCAAACGAGCGAGGCCCAGCCATCGGCCGACCTCCAGGTGTAAAGTCTGTGTCCAGGTGCAGGGTGATCTCCCTCTGGGTCATGTCTACATCAGCTGCCCTGGAGCCCGCTGGGAACACARACTTCTGTTACTGTACCTCCCTCACATGGGATACAACGCACACGTCATACTCCATTGGCTGTGTGATATGAAGTATACCAGCAGGGAAGGCATCGCCACCCACCTCTCTCCTTGAGGACTTTGAGCAGGTAAGGCTTCATATGTTCATGGGTGACCTCTCTCTGCTCCATGTCAGGAAACTCTACACAGTGACAGACAGGAGTTAGTATTGACAGCCATACACTAATAACATGTCATGTGCCTACACTGTATTAATTACATGGCAGAATGGCATGGGCATAGGAGAGGATGTGTCCCAAATACTTTGGAATACCTTCCTTCTCTCGTTTCCTTTCTTTCATTAACACTGATAGATCTGTGAATAGGCTGGATAGAACAAAACCCACCTCTCCTATGGGTTACAGTTAGAACACACTCACCTATGGGTTACAGTTAGTTATGGTAAGAACACACTCACCTATGGGTTACAGTTAGAACACACTCACACCATGTTTACAGCTGATTATGTAAGCAAAACAACACCTCAACCTCATGGTTCACCGTTAGAACACACTCACCTAGGGCTTACAGTTATTTACGAACACACTCACCTGGCGTTTCAACGTTAGAACAACCACTCACCTATCAGTAGTTAAAAACGACCTAGTCGCTTACATGTAGAAGCACCACTCACCTATGGTACTTGTTATAGTAGACACCCTATGTCTTGCTATGAAGAACACACCTCAAAACCGCATGGGCTCCCAGAGTCCCCAAAAGTCCACCCTCCCTCTGGTCAATCCAGGCCCAGCTGACTCGCCCCTGGAAGACATACTACATGACAGCACCTGTGCAGGCATTGAAACACACAACACCACACTACACTTTCAACAACACTACATTTTCACACACACTATATTCACCACCTAACCTTGCAGGAGCTCCTCTAGTACAAATGAGAGCACTCTCGCTAACAGTCAGGCTTCATCTATCGAAGGGATGAGAGAATGTAAACGCAACATAAAAACACAGAACCGGCACACACCCTCACTGGTTACATTAAGCCATCACACTCTCCAT